>NC_056750.1:487254608-487479608 GCF_019279795.1 Protopterus annectens | reverse complement strand
AGTCAAATCTCTAGTTCAATTCCTATCGTTGCAGCCCAAGGGTAGTCACATGAAGTACTCATCACCTTCTAGTATCTTGATCCAGGTAGAATTACCTAGAAGTCCTTTAGAGGGTTATTGAATAGTAAAGCTACCAAATTACCTAATGCCATGTTGACAAGGTAAATTGCAAAGATTTAAATTGCACCTAGTAAATATTAAGCCATAATTAATGTTGTTCTCAGCCAGGAACATCTAGGTCATCAGTGGCTGTTACTTTTTTCAAGTCAAGCCATCAATCATTCATACACCACAAGCTGTCTGCTTGTAAATAAGGATTGCTTTTTATAGTTAAAAATGGATCATCAACAAGAACAACACAGCACCGTTTACTCTAGTTAACAGCATGCTGTAATTTCTATACCCAATGTTATTTTTTTCAGCAGAAATTCTGCAGACAAAAAAGGTATGCATAATATATTATCAAATCAGAGGCTGAGTTAAGATTGGATTACATTTGTAAGCAAGGATTGTTAGAAGATAAAGCAACTGTATATTAGTCATGCTGTTGTAACACAGACCTCTTATTATTACAAATCTATTGTTGTTATTGCACATAGTCTCATTATTCCTAACCTCTTATGTTGGAGGGATTTACTGCTCACATAAAATGAGCTATTTTATCAGAACACTAGCATTATTTTTAAGATAGCAAATGTAATGAGTAAAAATGTTATAAAATATGTATAGCAGGGCATAGCACACGAGCATAGTAATTTCACTGAAAAACAGATAAATTGCGCTGGTATCAATGATGTGGACAGGTGTGTGTATGTGTGCGTGTATGTCAGTAGCTTGTGTATTTGGGTGTGTTTTGTTCAGGCTGCAGTTTGAAAAGAAACGATGACTATATTCTTCCATAATTTGAAACATTTTAAATGACATCATACAGTTTTAAAGGGCACTTTTAATGACATTGGAGAAAAGAGAATTCTCAGAATTTCAGCATTTGTTTTCTCACAGTGTTTTGATACACTGCATCCAAGGTAATCTTATGCATAGAGACAGTCATACGAGACTCTCTGACCAACGTCATGTGAACATTTTTGAAATTACTATTTTCTACCCTCCAAAGTTGTGTTCAGTTTGTTTTCTACAGAGGTGACTGCACTAAATGTTTGAAGCTGAACATTAATCGTAACAATGCTGAAGTACGACTTCTAGTTGTACATTTAGCTTTGCATGCTGAAATCAGCCCTCATCCTGGAATGTAACACAAGTGATGATAATTAATAGTGTTCTAAAATTTAAAAAATAATTCAATGGTTAGTACATATTACTAATCATCTCTCATTTTTTAGGCCACTTTTGGAGATTAAAGTTACATTTTGACAAGACTTTCTTATGGAAACTTCTTCGGTGTTTCATTGGTACAGTGATCTATAAACTTAAAGAACCCTCTATGCATCTCCTAGAAAATTTGCAATTGATAGAGAGTATGTAAATAAAATCACAGAAAATGTTTATACATCTTGCAAATATGAAACCATAAAAATGAAATTTTGAACATTCTGCAACAAAATGGTTGATGGAGATATGTCATTTAACCAAAAAGGAGGCCAGCTGTATGATGTAGGGAAATATTTGCAAAAATGAAAGAAAAATACAAGCTACAGCAATAGAAATTGAAAGGCCTTAGTGAACTACCAGTCTTCAGAAAAATTCAAGTGTAATGTCATTCAAACCAGCTGAGTGGCTAACAGGATGGTTAGGTAGAAATGAACAAGATGAACATAAAACAAACTGATGAATGCTGGCCAACATTACAGAACCTTTATCTACCTAGCAAAATAGCAAGCCACCATGTTAAGAAATAAATGAAACTGCATAAAAAAATCACACTGCTAACTCTGTCATGGTTTATGCGCAGTTCTAAAATACAAACACTTCATTCTTTGCATATTAGTGTCAGTACAGTATTAGGTATATTTTTTACCAGCAATTAAAGCTAAATTCATGGTACGAAATTAAGTGGTCAGCTTCTAAACGTTGCCTTTTTAAGTATCACAATTTAAAAACTGAAAATCAAGATAAAGCATAGTCTTAAGATATGAAGTTCTTTCACTAAACCTCTTAGTGACCTGAACAAAGCCTAAAATTATGAAGGGACAAAGGTTCAAAAATAGGGATATGTTTGAATAATGCTCTTATAAAGTGCTGGAATAATAGGTTTTATGTTAGCATGCATTTTCTTAAGGATATGAAGTCTCAAACTCAAATGTCTGTCATTATTTAGTATCTTCAATGATTTGCCAGAAAACCACAAATTGTGCGAGGAACAGACCAAAAATATGAGGCAAAAATCTGGACATTCTGCAGAAATCTTGAGAGTTGAGAGGTATGATATGGTATTTCTTGAAGCAGAGTTGTTTCTTTATCTTCCTTGTTTAATGAGAAAAGCTTTGTCAGATAACCAATGACCTTTCCTAAAATAAATAAATATATAGGAACACAAGAAAGAGCAATGCAAACACTGATATGGCATAATCGATATGCTACAGCAGTGTTTAGGCTTCAGTCTGCAGTAGTAATTGTTCAAGCTTTGGTAAGGCAGAGATTTCCAAGAGCTGATCAGGTTGTGAGGGAGAGTAACCTGAGCACAGCAGCCCTGTTAGTGTTTGCTGGTAAACAGGAATGCATGTTCTAAGGTGTCAGATGAATCGTAATTGTAAGTTCATTCTTCTTAAGGTGGGAAAAATCATTCCAGCTATGTTGGCATAGAGGGATAAAACCCTGACAATGACTGCAGTGACCTCAATTTGTTTACTGGCTGAAACACCTGTAGTTCCTTGTTGCCTGATAGAGACCAAAATGATCACAGCAAGTCAGGCTAGACATGTTTTTGGGACTTCTGTAGTATTGTTACCTTGAAGGGGCATGGCCACTCTTTTTTCCATTCCTCCTGGTATGTACTAGCCTATAAGGGTCAACTCATGGAGAATAGTGCTTCTACCTATGGGCAAGTTGGTTATAAAAGCTGACCAATGCATAGCAAACACTGTATAGCCACTCCACTCCCTGATCACTATAGCAAGGTGCCTTCACAAAAGGAAAATATACTTCCAGCTTGACAGCTGTAACCCCAGCCAGCAATTCAAAGATCCAGGGCATGCCTCATAGGAGGTGGTGGACCCCAGAGGAAGACAGAATTAAGGGTTGTGAAAGGGGACTTAAGTTAGTGATAGTTCTCACTGGCATAGGAAAAACACAAGTCACCAGAATGGTCAGAGTTGAGATTATGGAGTTAACCTGTGGCATAAAGTAATTCATTAATTAACTGATATGAAAAATGGTATCTCTCTCTAGCACAATACCAGAAAGTGGACATGAACCCATTATCCAATGAATATAAGTAGTACAAATAATTATAATGCATCAAATTCTATATGTAACATATACAGCTCTCACAGCTTATAAAAAGAAAATCACCACAACTGATTTTTAAATCATCAACATCTCATTGTGGATGTGGATAGTGCAAATATTGGTATTGTGTCTGTTTCTATATGTACTTTAGCCAGACCACTTACAACCACTCACAAGTTATGTATAGTAAAACACTACAGCAGACATAATAAAACTTCAGCATTATCCAATTGATATGGGCAGTATTTTGGTAGTTCAAATGATGGCACTGTATTCAGTTCTATATGGAGTCTGGACAGTGTTCACAAATTCTCTAAAGCAAACCATCATTCACACTACAAAATTTATACGGAACAATAAATATCCATGGCATATTTTCCAAGCTGATTTTAAAGATTTAGGAAGACTGGTTTTACCTGACCAGTAGACTAATTTGCCTATTTTCAGAAATGTCACCTGGTTATCCATTTGTATAAGGTCATTTGATAGCAGTAAACAATAAACTTCACTGATATGCACCCCTGCCAGCCATACACCCAAGGAAGAACGCTGGGTGACAATTTTCTCCTTTAAAATATGTAGCAGTAATTGAATTAACTGCTGTTTTAAAATAACACAAAAAGAGTCGTTGATCAAGGTTTTGCTCCAGAAATGAGATGAAATAAATTCTGCTATCCTCGGAGGATGTTGAGTATCCGGCTGGAGTACATACATCAGATTTGGGGATTAGTTTTCTCTTGATGGCTGCATGTTATCTTTTGATCAATTCAAGCTTCTATCCAACACTTTCATTTTTGTACCCTCCTCTTAGTTGCCAGTTCCAGTGATTACCTAGCAGCATCCCTGCATGGAAAATAAGAAGTACAGAAGAAGGCAAGATGTGTACTCATGGAATAACTGATGAGTAGAGAAGACGACAATTGGATTACGGTAGGATAAAGCAGAGAGGTGACTCAGGGGCCACAGAAGTTGAGAGCATGGCTTGAGGAAGACTTTTCGTTTTGAGACAAGCACCTTCAAGAATGGGATGTACAACAAAATTTAAAAACTATGCTCTTTAATTTGGAAAAAAAGGTGACAAAAGTGTATGCTTTACAGACTGTTAGCTCAAACAATGTTTGAAGCATGGACAAATTCTGATGGGATTGAGGCTATTCAAGTTTTCCTTTGGTGTTTCTCAGGGAACCTAATATTTCCTTTTGGTTGATATGCTTAACAGGCACAGCATTAAACTTTTAGAGATCATAATTAAATTCGGTCTTTTACATATTAATAGTTTAATGGAGGAAATTATTGCCTGAAATGATACTATTTTGAATGACATTTGAGTACCATCAGAAAGGTTATGATATTTTTAAATCTCATCAATGAATACGTAAACTATCTAAAGAAAAGAATGCAAAAAAAGTTGATTAGGGATGACAGAAATTATACTGAAGAGAAAACATACCCCTTAAGGACAACAGTAAAGACCCTACTGGCAGAAATACCGACTTGAAGGTTTTCAATGATAACTTAAAGTCTGTATTAGAATATACTGATGGGGATTTTTTTTGTCTGATGCAGGGAGGGGTAAACAAGAGGAGATTAACTTTCTCAATTATGCCAACCCCCAAGAGTTTTCCCCTTTAGAGTCACCTATACCACCCCAAGGGTTGGAAAGGCTAAGAAACAAAAATATAAGACAAGGCACTCTGAACGGGGCCAATACAGGAAAAGGTATCAACAAATGGACAGGAGGAAAGGACAAGTGAATTTCAAGGTAGAGATACAGTGAGGGTACAAGAAAAAGATTGGTAAAACATATCAAAAATGATGAGATTGTCTCGTCTTTAAATTGAAGGATTGTTTTCTGAAGGGGTTCAACATTATTAATTACAGTGACCTGACTATTGGTCTTACTTACTTTATGTTATTTGATAAGGGCTTTAAATTTGTCCCTAAAAATAAAATGAACATTTCTGAAGTTATTCTAGACACACGGTTATTCACCGGAAAATTAAAGTAGAAGTAGTAGAACAGAAAATGAGAATACTCCAAACACTGTGAAAAAGAAGTTTGATTAATCCACCTTTACAAAAAACCATAACCTTTTGGAAAAGGTTTGTGAATGGGATTCGTATCCTCTTTTCACAGAAAAAGGAGAGGCTTTTCAAATATGACTAATGAGGAACGTACACTCTTGAAAAATTTAACAAGGGACAAGACAATAAGAATAAAAATAATGAGGAGTCTTTGGGATTCTGAAAACACGCAAAGATGTATTAACACCCCCCCCCCCCAGATTAATAGTGGCTGCATAGGAGTCTGAAATGTATCCAAATGTAGTATATATATATATATATATATATATATATATATATATATATATATATATATAGTAACTGAAGTACCTATTTAAGGATTATCCTCATGTCTAAAAGACTCATGGGACTTTTTAGGGAAATTAAGATCTAATTTATGGAAAGAAAATTGTAGCTTTCCAACAATAGATATCATCAAACCTTTTACATGTATTCCACATGAAATGGGCTAGAATTTTTTGAAGGGGCCCTCTTGAAAAATCGAGCTTTGGAAACTAGGGAAGTGAGGTTTCTGATAGATTTAATGCACTTAGTCCTACAAAACAACTTGATTGTAAATCTCACCCTGAAAAACTAACAAATTAATGGTGTAGCTATGGAGGCGGCTTGCTCCTCTATTTTTGCCAACTTAGGTATACTATCCTGAGAAAAACAATGCATGTTTAAAACAACTTATATGGCCCTGTGGACTTTTTATTGCAGATTTTTGGATGACATTTTTTGATTGAGCAAGGTGATTCCCATGATAAAGACATTTTAGAATATATTACAACTGCGACCCCTGTTTTTAAAATTCACACACAAGCTTACTTTTCAATCTACTCATTTTCTTGGTGTATCTGACTATGGAAATGAAGCAATTTGCCTCCTCTGTATATAGAAAGGATACTTTTTCCAACTCATATTTATACTACAACAGTTGTTGTCCTTGCCTCCAAATTCATAAGGGCCACCAGAATGGTCTCTAACCAAAATACATTTATCCAAGAATTGGATATGGTGTGTAGAATGGTTTTGGAAATAGGCTACTCCAATGACTTATTGGTTACAATATAAGCTGAGGTGATAAGGGATAGAGGAGTAAAATATACACCCCTTTTGGGAAATCCCACGATAATGCAGAGACAAGAAAAACAGGTTACCCCCAAAACTAATTTTTAGAATACTATGGCTATCAGATACAACAAAATCAGTCTCCAGGTGAGAAACATTATTAGGAACAATTGGTCTATCTTTAAGATAGATGACAAAGTTTCTAGTTCTATGGGGGGAGCTCCCCAGTTTATTTACAAGGTGGACACCAATATTAAGAGAATGTTAGGGAAGGATATTGTAGGGAACCACTAAATGTGGGAAATGTAGTTCTTGTAAATGTATTCTTTACAGAAAGTCTATTTTTTTTAAACAATTACTATTGTATAGAAATTATGAAAAGGGCGATTGTGAAATAAAAGGACTAGTGTATATAGCAATTTGATAGCAGTGCCAGTCATTTTATGTAGGAAAAACTGAAACAAAATTGGCAAAAAAGGATATATGAACATCTGTATGATATTAAGAAGGAGAATTTGAAAAATGCTTTATTTATACATTGACTGGTATGTAAAAGTTTTAGCGAGTTTGAATTTGGCATCCTCAAAAATATACATCCAAGTATTAGAAGGGGACAGTGGGAGAATAAAATAGAATACTGGGGACTGGTTTGACAAATTAGAGTAGATGCCACCATTCCACCTGGGTTAAATGAACATAATTCTATTCAACCTGTCCTAAAAATGAAGGCTGACAAACTTCGATATCCTTTTGTTTCTCTTCCCCTTGGTTACAGAGTTATTATAACAGCATATTACCACTGGATTACTCTGTGTATTTTTTTAGTTGTTCTTTTATTAATTTGTGCAATGCAAAAAATATTTTTAAATATCTTTTGCAAAAAAAACTTTTTAACGTGAAGTGTTATTTTATTTATACCGGTAGAATTTTTATGTTTGGTTTTATCTAGTTTCACAACTTAAATGATTAATTAGTTGACAGATAGATTAGTTTTATTAAATATTTTTGTATATTTAAACTCAGTAACTGAATGGTAGATATGTTCTGATGAAGTCCGGATCATTGCAGCCAAAAGTGCTTAAGACTTTTAAGAGTAAAAAGTGACTGTTTGACAGATATAGAGTTTGAAATTTATTTTCTTTATACATTTCATTTACCACGTATCTGCTGCCGGTCTCTAAACCTAGTTGAGTGCAAAGTGGATGGCGTTCTGTGGGATTTTTCCTTGATTTCCGACTGCCATGATTTCTGTTTTACATAGGAAATCATTGGTGCAGTTCTGCAGTGATTCCAACAGTGACTACAAGGCATGTGGTCTTTGTTTTTCTTCATGCCTATGTGACAATGGACTTGGTGTAAATATAGCTGGAAATAAATGGGGACCTTGCCCTGGGATGAGTTTCTGATGAGTTGGGGACTCATAAATGAAGGTGCAATGGCATGCATTGTTCAGATTCATATTCATGTACTGAAAACTAAACAAGCAATACTTAAATAAGAACATATATACTGTCAGTACAGAACATTTTTTGCAACAGACATGAGCATTTAAATTATGATTTATTTATCTGACATGACAGTCATTTTTTCTAGACACAGAACAAAAACTTGCCACTACCTTACCATGACTAAGAACTCCTTCCTAAACAATAACCAACAATAAAGACATAATTTTAAATTAGGCATTTCACAAAAAATATGTTTAGATCATTTCCATCAATCATTATTTAAATATGTACAATACTTGAACTTGCATCATTCTTTCTGCAGAGCAATGCAACTCTTTTGAATGATAAACTAAGATTTAATTAAAACTGTTTATTATCAAACTATTTTTTTTCATTTGAGAGTTATACCAAGATTTACTCATGCATAGTTGAGTTTGGTCATAAAGTCTTTATCAGAAACATAAAAATTGAAAAATATTACTTCAGTTTTAGGGAGAAGGATACATAAGCAGGTTTAAAGGAATTGAATTGTTTTAAGTTGTGTCAAGGGTGCAGGAAAACTTCCAATGATGCATCAAGTGAGAATATAAATGCTCATTATAAATACAGAGTGTGGATAAACAAAAACTGATTAACAAAGTGTACCAGCTACATTTGTTATCACTTTGCTTATCTGCCATCCACTGTCAGCTGTATACTTCTCTTTGGAAATCCAAGAAACATCATCACAACTCTTAGAACAATGAAAGGTTAGAGTGTATAGGGGGCATACACTAACTCTATATGGTGGTATTTCCGAATATTTTCCTTCTCTGAGGTAAAGCAATCTCATAGTTAATTTATGCAAGTACCAGTGGAAGAGAGGGCAGATCACAACCATGTAGGGGGCTGCAGGGTGTCTTTGCCAAGCTGCAAAAATCTTTAAAAGTTTTAACAGCACATTTCAGAATTAGCTATTATTTTCTGCAAGTGCAGTTTAAGTTTTAAAGGGTCAGTAATCTCAGTATTGCATCTTGCACTTCCATAAGGTAGAACAGACAGACACAAATAAACATGTATTACATATATACATACAGAGAGAGGAGAATAGATCTGTTGAAAAAGCTGACTTTCAATGTCATGATTTCACAAGCTGGATAAAAAAAACTTGAAGGTCAAAATAATGAAAAAATATGTATTTTCAGAGTGACTATAAGTAAAACTTACACTCCAGTTTTTGAGATTTTGTTTAATTTTTGTTCAGAATGAGGATGCTT
Organism: Protopterus annectens; assembly: GCF_019279795.1. Classification (NCBI taxonomy): domain Eukaryota; kingdom Metazoa; phylum Chordata; order Ceratodontiformes; family Protopteridae; genus Protopterus; species Protopterus annectens. The sequence continues at coordinate 487,470,362 of NC_056750.1, read as the reverse complement.
TTTTATCTTCAACTGTTCTTTAAATGCAAAGAAATATTTTAGAAACTTGGCATCCTGGATTCAGAAATTTGAGATGTCTCTCTGTGAATGGCCTCAGTGGCAAACCAGAGAACATCAAGGGTTTCCCAAATCTTCCTATTTCTGTTAAGAAAACCTTCAATGTAGTTTATACTTTTGCTCTAAGTAAGAAAATAGTGTCATTTTGGCTGCAATGAAAACTGACTTCAAAGCATTTTGTATGCCACAGAAGAATTTGTCAGACATTTAGTTTTAGCAGATACCACAGGGCACAATAAAGTACTGATATATGTGTGAATCATTCTATAGACAGAGTGCATGATTATCAAACTTGGTTTTAGGTGTTGGCAAAATAGTTCAGGTATTTACCTCATAAATAAGATGTCCATGGTTTGATTCTCATCAAAGGAAATTGGCTAGCCTTAAAATGTCCCACAGGGGCAGCTAGCCTAGTACTTGCCTATGAATGTGGACCACTATATGACTCATTAATCATAGAAAAAAATATGTGGCCTAAAAATTACTATAGTTGAGAGACTCCAGATTAATATTTAAAAATGGAGTAGATATGTGCCAAATGAGTGGACTATTGAATATATAGACAAAATCATTGACCAATGGTAAACGTGTGTTCAATTGATGAAAAAAGAAAAGAAACAGAAATCTAAGCAGAAAGACTACAAAATGAAAGGAGGCACCTATAAGCCCATTCAGTAAGACTGCTTAAGCACACAGCACATATACATTCTCAGCATTTTAAAGTATTAATTATATTTACAGTCTGGAAAATAGGTACAAAAATTGAAGATTGGAGGACACCAGCATGCTGCTGGATAATTTTAAAGATATAACACAGGAGAAACAATGTGCCTCATGCTTGAGAAGCTGTCGTATCTGGCTGAGAACATGAGGTCCATGAAACAATGAATAGAACAGCAGCAGATGGTAAACAAAAGCCTTAAGGACAAGCTGCTAGAATGGAAGGATGACAGAATGTTGATCATAGTAGAACTGAAACAAATAAATAACTTAAGGGAGACTGAAAAGCAGCAACAATGACAAACTATTCAGCATGGAAAACAGGCCATTGAGGATGACTCTCACAATAATTGGTGTACCTGAGAAAATGCCAGAAGGAGAGCCAGAGAATTTTAAAGAGAGCTTGGTCAATGAATGCTTTGATCTTAAGCTGAGGTAGCTTCCAAAACCTGAAGGAGTATTCAGAGTACAGAGGAAAGGAAGCATCCCAAGATGCAAAGACACATATATGTGGCTCCATTGTTATCCTTCAAACCATGGGACTATACAGCAAGCTGTGATGATGCAAACTGTACCTACAAAGGAATGTTTATTAAAATCATGGAAGAGTTTGCAGAGATGACATAAAAGATATGAAAATAGGTGTTGCTGAGGCTACATGAATCAGTGTGATAGCTATCTGACGTGGAGAGAAAGGGGAGAGGTTCTAACTTTAGTCAGTGGAGGAATACGAAAAAAAATCATGAAGCAGGTACTCAAAGACCACAACAAGGAGCAAAGAATATTAAAGAATTTGACTCTCCCAGCTGATATAGAGTGACACATAAACATGCATAGACAAAGGGGAAGTAGTAACCAGCAGCCCACAGCTGTAAAAATACAAAAGCCCTAAGTTTAGTATTGCATAAAAGCTTAAGTGCTTTCACGGCAGATCAGGATACTTCTTCAGACCATCCCATAGCATAAAATAAGTCATTTAAATACAAATTCAGTGCATTCTTACTATCACATTTATATACTAGTCATACTTCTGAATTTATTTACAGCTATATAAAACTAATGGTCAAGATGTTAGAATTTTAATGACTGTATGGAAATTAGGTGGATATTAGAGCTGCAAGCAGATAAGGAATTAGGTTTTAATCAGACTGTCCCTTTAAAACTGATTTTGGAATCATGTGGTTTATTCCACTAATTTTTGAATTTGTATTTAAATGGCTCATTTTTTATGCTCTGGTGTGCTCTGAAGAATTGGCATGATGTGACGTGAAAGCACTTACTTTTGCCTTTTATGCAATATTAAACTTCTGTTTTTTGTATTTTTCCTGCCACGTGCTGCTAGTTATTCTACATTTTACTGTCTGTTCTGTGTGTTTTACTAGTACCGAAAGTCCAAGCCAATAACTTAGAAAATAAATGTCGAGTACACCAATGAGTGCCGTCACTCTGAGTCAAATCACAGCTAACAAGGACGCTACGATGGATCAAAACTTTGCTTTAATGAGACTAATAAATAAAAATAGCTATGATGTAGATATACAGATGAAAAACAGTTGATATACAATCCAAAAGTCAGTTAGTGTACAGACAAAAAACAGTAGATGTACAATCCAAAAATCAGTTAAGCACTTTCACCAGGCGTCATCCGGGCTTCATCAGAACTAAACCATTGATTCACATTCAACAATTTAAAACTTTTTTGGCGCCTAAACCAAACAAAATCTTTCAAAATTTAAAGGCGCAGATGTATTGTTTAGAATGCGCATATGAATCATTTAAAATGCGCATATGAATTCTTTAAAATATGAATTCTTTAAAATACAACTGCTGGACACTTGAATAAATATAATTAATCACAGTACCCTTATGTTACAGTTTGACTGATGCATGGACTAAATAAATATATAAAAATATGGAAATAATTAATTCTTTCCAATTTTATGAATATTAAAAAATTAAAAAAATTTTTTTTTTAAAAATACCTGTCTGTTGATGAGTACTACTATATACAATAATTCATATATTATATTATATAATATTATGTGTATGAATATAAATATATAAATGTACAAATGAATATATATATAATTATATAATATTAATTTTCCAGCCTGCTGAACATATCATAAGCCTGGCATAAATACACATAAAAATAACATAGCATGAATGCATAAATAATGCATAAAAAATGAATACTCTGAGGATATACAGAAAAATACATGGAAAATGAATACCCAGATAATAAATAATTAATTAAAATCCTGGCTAATTCTTGATACGTGTTCAACTTGCCTTACCAAAATGAATATAATAAATATTAAAAAATAAACAGAGTATTTAAAATATTTTTTCATTAATAATATAACAATGGTTTGATTGATATGTAATCATTTAAACCTGGTGGCGTCTAAATATATTTGCCACCAGATTTCTTTATAACTGAACAAACTTTTAAAATCCCCTCCTTTGGGATCATAATTAATTACTTCAAGTATAATGAATTTAAAACTGTGGCTGTTCCCTTCCCTATCTATGTGTCTATAAAATGCGTTATTATTGTCCTTAGTTCTTATGCAGTATATATGGTCATAAATCCTTTTCTTTACATTTCTTTCCGTTTTTCCTACATAAAAACATGGACATTGTTGGCAAATGCTTAAATATATTACCATCTTGGTATTACAATTTCCTGCCTTCCTTTTTACTACACTTTTATGTCCATTTTTCAAGTGAATGATATTTTCTTCGGACATATATTTACATTGGTTGCAAGTACCACATTTGGGATTCATACCGAGAAATGATTTTTTGTTGTAGTTGTTCCTTCCGTTGGTTCCACTTTCAACTAACTGTTTAATATTAGTTCCCATTTTGTATGTAAACTGAGGTTGGACTCCCAATACTTTACTTAGTTGGGAATCCTTAGAAATGATATACCAAAAATGATTTAAAATCTTTTTGATATGACTGGCAGCTAAATTAAACTGTAAAATGTATGTTCTATGGAAGGAATCTTGACTATTATCAGTTTCATTATGGTCATAGCCATGAAGTGTGTGAATCTCTTGAGATATAGGTTGGTAATTGCTCCCTAATAAAGGAAAATATCTAGAATTCCTATGTTGTAAAATATATTGAATGGTAGAGTCCATCATGGCATTGGGATAACCTCTTTGTGTGAATAGCTCCTTAATAAACTTTAATTCAGAATGTAATGAATCAGTGTCAGATGTCATGTGGGAAGCACGAACACACTGACCTTTGAATATATTATTTTTCAATTTCTCTGGATGGCAACTGGTATACTGTAAATAGTTGTTGGAAAACGTTTCCTTTCTGTGTATAGAAGAAGTAAATACACCGGACTGATATTGAATAAAAGTGGTAAACGTGTGTTCAATTGATGAAAAAAAAAAAAGAAAATAAACAGAAATCTAAGCAGAAAGACTACAAAATGAAAGGAGGCACCTATAAGCCCATTCAGTAATACTGCTTAAGCACACAGCACATATACATTCTCAGCATTTTAAAGTACTAATTATATTTACAGTCTGGAAAATAGGTAAAAAAATTGAAGATTGGAGGACACCAGCATGCTGCTGGATAATTTTAAAGATATAACACAGGAGAAACAATGTGCCTCATGCTGTCATATCTGGCTGAGAACATGAGGTCCATGAAACAATGAATAGAACAGCAGCAGATGGTAAACGAAAGCCTAAAGGACAAGCTGCTAGAATGGAAGGATGACAGAATGTCGATCGTAGTAGAACTGAAACAAATAAATAACTTAAGGGAGACTGAAAAGCAGCAACAGTGACAAACTAACAAGCTATTCAGCATGGAAAACAGGCCATTGAGGATGACTCTCACAATAATTGGTGTACCTGAAAAAATGCCAGAAGTAGAGCCAGAGAATTTGAGAGAGAGCTTGGTCAATGAATGCTTTGATCTTAAGCTGAGGTAGCTTCCAAAACCTGAAGGAGTATTCAGAGCACAGAGGAAAGGAAGCATCCCAAGACGCAAAGACACATATATGTGGCTCCATTGTTATCCTTCAAACCATGGGACTATACAGCAAGCTGTGATGATGCAAACTGTACCTACAAAGGAATGTTTATTAAAATCATGGAAGAGTTTGCAGAGATGATATAAAAGATATGAAAATAGGTGTTGCTGAGGCTACGTGAATCAATGTGATAGTCAGCTATCTGACGTGGAGAGAAAGGGGAGAGGTTCTAACTTTAATCAGTGGAGGAATAAGAAAAAAAATCATGAAGCAGGTACTCAAAGACCACAACAAGGAGCAAAGAATATTAAAGAATTTGACTCTCCCGGCTGATATAGAGTGACACATAAACATGCATAGACAAAGGGGGAAGGAGTAACCAGCAGCCCACAGCTGTAAAAATACAAAAGCCCTAAGTTTAGTATTGCATAAAAGCTTAAGTGCTTTCACGGCAGATCAGGGTACTTCTTCAGACCATCCCATAGCATAAAATAAGTCATTTAAATACATATTCAGTGCATTCTTACTATCACATTTATATACTAGTCATACTTCTGAATTTTTTTACAGCTATATAAAACTAATGGTCAAGCTGGGGATGTTAGAATTTTAATGACTGTATGGAAATTAGGTGGATATTAGAGCTGCAAGCAGATAAGGAATTAGGTTTTAATCAGACTGTCCCTTTAAAACCGATTTTGGAATCACGTGGTTTATTCCACTAATTTTTGAATTTGTATTTAAATGGCTCATTTTTTATGCTCTGGTGTGCTCTGAAGAAGTGGCATGATGTGACGTGAAAGCACTTACCTTTGCCTTTTATGCAATATTAAACTTCTGTTTTTTGTATTTTTCCTGCCACATGCTGCTGGTTATTCTACATTTTACTGTCTGTTCTGTGTGTTTTACTAGTACTAGTGGTTTTAAAGGAGGGAGGAGTCTACATCAGAATGTCGCACAGAAGATACAGATACTCCAGTTATGAAAGTTACTGCTGAATAAAGAGAGATGTGGACAAGCAAAGGGATAACAACAAAGGGAGCAATACAGTTTCCCCACAAAAAGAACAGAAAATAGACTTGCTAAATGTAATGGGAAGGTGCAGTTAACATCAAGGAGACCACATACCTAGTTGTGATGCAATGCATTGGGGCAGATTCAGTAGGCAGAGGAGTAGAAGTGGTGACAGAAACTTCACAGGGGCTAAAACTGGGTCCTGAATGTTATCTGACAAAATCAGACACAAGTAATAGTTCATGTGCTGCACAGCTAACACAAACAACTATCTATGAGAGTTGTAAATGCTTGACTAAACTAAAGATGTCTCACTCTCAACCAGTAGCATGTATTGAGATTAACAATGTCTTACTCTAATCAACCCCTATACAACATTCCATTCTATAAATGCATTTAAAAATATCTACCAACGCCTCTTGGAAGTCAAATATAGATATCAGCTTAAACCCTCAGCTATACCTTCTGCATGCTACCCAGCATTAACAGGTCCAAAGCAGCATACCGCACATTCTACAGTAAACACAGCCACAAGCAAAAGCCCTTATGGCAACAGAATCAGGCTTGTATATCTGGTAACATTCTGGTAATAGGTGACTAAATAGTTTGACACACAAATGCTCCACACATCACATTGAGCAAAGTTATTGTGATGGTGAGCTGTATATAAAACAAACAAGGTGGGGGCTAAACCCCCCACACCCACCAATGTGGGGAGCTGTGCCCTCCACACCACCCCTAACTATATATAACCAACTCCAGGATTGCACTACAGTGGAGAAAAGGGCATATGCCTTTTACTTGTCTTACAGTACTCTACATAGTGCCATATATACCAAGTTCAGTTCAGTGAAATGAGTTTTCAGTGATGTGGTCGGGGTGAAGTGAAATTCAATGAAAAAGTAGACACACACACACACACACATATATAATATATATATATATATATATATATGTATATGTGTCTGTATAAAAACAATATATATATATATAGATATATATATATATATATAGATATATATATATATATAGATGTATATTTATATATATAAAAGCTTGTATTCATACTGGCTTGCCTTAGCTGCATATCATTTCTGCACACATATGCCTATGTGAATGTTAGAAAACCAAGTCAAACTAAAATATCGATGTAAACTGCATCACAGACTCAAGGATGTAATACCCACAGGCTGATATTATAACTCTTTAATTTGTAAAAACACAAAATAAAAAACTAACCACACTGGTTAAGCGCTTTCATCTACTAAACAGACCATCAGATCACTATTAAAATAATTACTCCAGTTTAAATGTCAAACACCAATGGGAATGGACTATCAATTAAACAGCGTATGCTTCATAGTCATAAAGTAATGAATATTAATACATCTGTAATGCTTGCAAACTATCATAAAGATAGTCATGTTTAACAAATCCTAATACAAGTATATATAATAAAACTATTACAGTTTTAACCCCCAATTACACCAAATCATGTCTAAAAAAATTCCATAAAAAATATTTGTGAAAACCTAGTTAATAAAAATGCTTATTGAAGGAAATCAGATGGAAAAATATTGTATACTTCAAACTTGTATACCCATGTATGTTACACTATAAGACAAACAGCATGTACTAAGTCATATTCTTGCTCCTAATATAGGTTTAGTGGGAATATGGTCATTCAACCCTGGGGGTTTAGCAGCATTTAATAATAGTGGTCATTTAACTTCCTTTTCCCCCAGTATTGCCTTGATGTTCCCACCCCTTGCATTAGGTTTTACTTGTTCTAATATCCCAAATGTGAAAGTGTGACATTCCCTATTCTCCTCCAGGTGTCTACGTAATGCGTTATTTCTATCCTTTCTTCTAATACAATAATTGTGGTCATAAATCCTACTTCTAACAGGTCTGTCCATTTTTCCCACATAAAAACTAGGACAGTTATCACACTTGGCCAGATAAATGACGTGCTGGGAATAACAATTTCTTTCTTAAACCATATCTTAGTGTGATTAGCATTGCCCAAAATAGCTGTTCTCTCATCTAATATAGCTTGGCATTGGTTGCAATGCTCACATTTCCTAGTGTACCCCTCTCTCATGTCATACCCCAAAAGTGTATTGCTTCTTTCATATCTGTTTTTCATATTGTGTCCAGTTTTATACACATACTTTGGATATTCACCTAGCTTACTAAACAGCACATCATCACTTCTAAGGATATTCCAGTTATTACCAATAATACACTTAACCTCCTTCACATAGGGGTTGAATTTGAATATACATGCTGTCTTGTACTGCATGTCATTGTTACTGAATGTCAAACCCTTGTCCACTTCTAAACCTACATCTAATAGGGGTCTGTACTTCTTGCCCCATTCCTTCTTAACATAACTCATAACATCACAAATCTCTTTGTACTTTGATGTCATTCATGCAACTCCAATGCACTGCCCCTTTAAGATGCTTCTGTTTTGACTGGCTGGATGACAACTAGTGTATTCCAGGTATGCATTACTAAACGTGTCTTTTCTATAAATCCTGTTGTACCATGGGAAATATGTGCATCCAAATATGCTATTCCTACACTACTACAACTGTTTGACTTGCTTTTCTAGTGCTGGATTTCGCTGTTTTCTTTAGTATCATGTGTATGTTAGGCTGTTTATTAACAACTGGTTTACAACAAATACAGACCAAGCTAGTAAAATGTATTATATTTATGTAAGGGAGATATGTTCAAGATTTGCTCAGCTCTGGAATCATGATTAGCCTTGTCAAAAGTCCATTGATATGTAAGGATATATTTTGTAAAACATAAGGTAGAGATGTTACTGCATTCCTCATTATACAAATGAGTATATTCCCAAATATTTTAGAGATTTAACCAGCTCTATGAAAGTGTTTGCATTCTGTAACTTCTTCTTTTGGCTTTTTTCCAGTTAGGGGTCACCACAGTGGATCATCTGTCCGCTCATGATTGGCAGTGAAGTTTTACAGTATCGAGTTGCCAGCCCGGTGCCCAACCTTCCACAGAAGGCACACACACGCACAACACTCACATCTAGGGCCAATTTAGTGTGTCCAATCCACCTACTGCATGTCTTTGGGATGTAGGAGGAAACCGGAGCACCCAGAGGAAACCCACATGACCACAGGGAGGACATGTATACTCTGCACAGAAGGCACCTCAGCCGAGAATCGAACCAGAGAACCTCTTGCTGTGAGGTGGCAATGCTAGCTGCTGCACCACCGTGGCCACCAGTTTGCATTCTGTAACTGTAGCACCTTATTTGACTCTTGATATAATGTTTCCCTATTTTAAGACACTGTGAAAAATGTGTGAGGGAGCAGTCATAGACAGTGCAGCTGACTGATGCACCTTCTAAGAAAGATGTAAGCCAACAGCTTTATATAGTAATTCAGTATAAAAATGGAGAGAAACATGACAGTGTCAATATTATAGAGATCCACAAATCAAAAGCAGAAGAGAGCTAGCATAGAAATTATAAAAGGGATATAATCTGAAAATGATTAGATTGTAAAAGAGGGTCCTATATGTTACGGGAAACCTGTCCCAACAACTGAAAAACAGAAATGCAATTCTTCAGGAATTGTCTGTATAGGGACTTAAGACAAACAGAAAATCTTAAAGTACAAAAATAGCACAAGGCATTGGTCTGCACATACACTTACCAAACATGTCTATACAGAAATAGAGGAGGAAAAAAAAGGTAATTAAGTAAAGGTTACAGAGCAATGAAACATTAGTAAAAAGTATTAGAGAAATGTGGGGAAATGCAGAATTTTGAATACATTTCTGTCAAAGGAGTTCAGAAATATATAGAGAAAATTAGTTCTTGAGCAGTTTATTTTGATAGTAGAAGAGTTGAATAATATAAACTTATGCCCAGAATGACACTGTAGGAGAGCACATTGGAAAAAAAAAAAAAAAACTATTACCAATATTCTTAAGAAAATAAACTGTACCTTCTACCTCAAGACAGTTAGTGAACTGTACCTGTGGAAAAAGCTATTCTATTTGTAAATATATAGTTAAAACTTTTGCTAAAATGAATAATGTTCCATATAAACCTAGTGACACATATTGTTGTAATACTGAAGGTATTATATATGCTTTGAGAGGTCCATGTAACCTTTTTTATGTAGGGGAAAGCAAAACAGGTTTTAAACTGAGAATGCAAGAACATTCGAGAGATATAAAGAATAAGAACATTGAAAGCCTTTTGACAGTACATTTCAGTTTATATCATAGGAGTAATTTTAACTGCTTAAAGGGGACTATTTTGGAAAAAGTGAAAATCTAACTTCTTATTCTTTTAGCTTTTTCCCAGTTAGGGGTCACCAAAGTGGATCACTCATCCACTCATGATTGGCAGTGGAGTTTTACATTGTCGAGTTGTCAGTCCGATGCCCAACCTTCCACAGAAGGCACACACTTGCACACACTCATGCCTAGAGCCAATTTAGAGTGTCCAATCCACCTACAGCATGTCTTTGGGATGTGGGAGGAAACCAAACCACCTGGAGGAAACCCACATGACCACAGGGAAGACATACAGACTCTACACAGAAGGCACCTTAGCTGAGGATTGATCCGGAGAACCTCTTGCTATGAGGCAGCAATGCTAACAGCTGCGCCACCGCGGCTGCCCAAAAAGTGAAAATCTAACATTATTTGAATTTAAAAAGTAAACTGTGGTATACGGAAACATTGACCCCTACTGGTTTAAACATGGATTGTAACTGGAAATTGTTAATATAGACTGTTGAATAGGATTGGCTATTTTTTTATTGATTTAATTATTGTGATTATTTAAGAGTATAGTTTATGAATGAATATTGAATCCTTGAAGACCAGTTGGCTGAAGTGCTCGAACACATTTCTTGTGTATTTGAATAAAAGATTGGAATTTTACTGGCGTTGTTGCTGTTTTACATTTGTGCATTTTTTTATTTTTACATTGTTACATTTACTCCATTTGAACTCTTGTATGACAAGCATTTCAGAGGTCAGTGATATTGCTAGAGAGACTTGTGAAGACACCATGTCAAAGTGCAATAAAATATTACATTCGTTTATAGGACAGCCAGATAAGTCCATAGTAAAGGGACATGTGCAGAAAGTCCTGGAAATGTAGAAGAAAGTCTGTAATAAAAATGTTCAAATTAGACAGGTTCATAGGGTCATAGCTATATACCTGGCTAATGATCACCAGGGCCTTTATAAGCCTAGCGATGCAATACAGCCAAATTGTATCCCTATGTATCATGGGAATTTTTTAGGAAGGAGAATGCAAGTTTGGAAGCTTCTAGAGGTTATGTGAGCGGGGGGGTATGTTAGTTAGGGTAATACTGCCTGCCTCTGTCTATGAGAGACATGGGGGTCATAGCTAGGGTGAATTTCTGATTTCCCATCCATTGGTCAAGATTGTACTTACATAGGTTAGGGATGGACTCTACTTCACATGGATGGTGAGCATGCTCCAGAGCATGAATGGAATAGACTTCCCATACATGTCAAGCAGAGCACCTCACTGGCCCTCTTCAAGAGAAATCTTGATTAGTGGATGAGAAATAGAAAATTCACCCCGGGGATCTCTCCAGTGGCTCTACTCAACAGAGGCACTAGGAACTAAGGTTGGGTGGCACAATGTCAGGGTAATCCTATGGGCTAGGCTTGTAAAGGCTCCAGGGCCATTAGCCTAGTACATACCTATGAACCTATGAAATCCAATGAGGCACATATCTGTCTCACCAACATGTCTTATTTATTTAACAAGCAAAATTTAAATCCTTGGATCTAGTGGTTCTGATGTCGTTCGTTTTGCAAAAATGCAAAAGGTCCATCAGAGCTGTATTCAAGGATGTCTTGTATGCCAGGCATAGATCACCTGTCAGTAACCTGTAAGAGACCAAGTATAGAGACAGGGCTTTAGGTGATCCATACAGGACAATGTGTTTATAGCCTGGATTCCCCTGCTAAGGAATCTTTGTGGGCATTCTAACTGTTGCATGTCTGATAAGGTACATGCAGAAGGGGTGATGGGTTTTATAAGGGTAGAATAAAGTGGCAGTATGACTTCACTGGGCCTGGAGGCCATGCTCTCACTTATAAGTTGTGCGACATAGATTGATTTTCTTACTAACTTGGTTACACATGTTGGTCAAAGGCCAGATTACTATCTATATATAGATGAAATATTTAAAATTCTAAATCTAAAATTCAACAAATATTTCTCCGACAATCAAAAAAGTTCATATCAAACTTGGCACCCTCTATAGGGCAAAACCTTTCCTAACCCATAGTGCTAGACTAGCCACTGCTCAGTCACATCTGCTCTCTACACTCCTCTATGGTTCTTTCATATTCACAAACCTCCACAAGTCTGATCTCAATAACCTAGAATCCTGTTACAACAAAATTGCCTCCAATCACCCATACAGGACCCACCATTGTACTCCTCTCTCTCAGCTCAACTGTCTCGAACTCCCTAACCTGTTATTCCTCAATGAGCTCACCATGGCCCACAAAATAATCCACCAACCCAGTAATCTCCTGCTCTTGCTAACCTTCTCCAACCTAGTTTCAATCTTAGGACCCTCAGATCTTAAGATAAACTAATGCTATAGGTGGCCCGCACCCACAACCAATACGGCAACTCCTTCTATTCCTACAAAATTTGCCAAACTATGGAACACACCTCCTCAGCCTGTCACACAAAACCCTAATTATCAACAATTCAAAAAACTCTAAAAACTCCACCTATCCAATCATTGGCTCTGTTCCTGCTATTCTGCAGGCTAATTTCATCCAGGCTCCATTATTACATTCAACTCACAATGTTTTCCCATCTGCTACCTTGCATACAGGTTGCCACCAATTTCTTACTATCCAGTGGGATAAAGGTGCATTTGAACCTATAATCTTCTCACCATCCTATTATTCTTGTGTGTCTCAAGGCTAGCTCCTCACTGTAATAAATTATCATATATTTTGTTCACTGTTATTTAACTATACTTCTGCAATATAGAATCCAGTGTTATTTGCAGGTGTTTTACTGTGATTGCAGTTGAAGATGTATTGACCATATTCTGTAATTCTCCATGATGCTTTTACCCTACTTAGTATCATGTGTGTATTAGAACTTCCTATCTCTAATCCTGTATGTTCTGTAAGTGTCTTATATATATCTCTATGCTTATAGTGTTACTTGTGGAGCTTTTCTCCCTGGGCCTCTACTGAAAATGGGCTCCTAGCCCAGTCAGACATCACTTGGTTAACAAATGCAATAAATAAATAAATATGTTCAAAGATCCCGAACTACTAGGTCAGTGCTTAGGGGTGTTGTATACATGCAGTAATTAGCATGGGTGGCAGTTTTACCAAAAGGTGCTATAATGCATTTCTTGGCATTGAGTGTTAGTCCATGAGTTTGGCACCGGTCATTTGTGTTGGACCTACTTGTAAGAGGTATATGTCGCAGAAGGATTCTTTGATAGCTCCATATTTGCAGTCATCTGCAAACTTGGCCAGCCAAATGCCCCTTACATTAGCCTTTACCTCCAAGTAGTAGTTGCCAAATAAGAGCTGTCCCAGCAGAGAGCACTGAGGTACCCCACTGGTGACCAGTTTCTTAGTGGAAGGGGTGTCACCAATCCTTACTTCCTGGGTCCTGTCAGTGAACTAGCTAGTGTGTTATGTAGGGGTTTATGCCCAGTTTGGTGAGTTTGTCAACTATACTAGAGCAGGGCATTGTACTGACCACTCATGTAGGTGGTATGCGCCGTTTTCCCCTCATCCATTGCCTTGGTTACCTTTATAAACATGTCTGCTGACTTTACTAGGCATGATGTTTCCTTGAAAAAACAAATGGGGTTGAGACCAGTGTCTGATGGTTGCTTATGCTTTTGTTGAGCATTTTATGGCAGTTATTTAAATAATTTTGCATATTAGACTAGTCAGACCAATAGGACTGCAGTTTCTGGGGTCAGTTGAAAATCCACCCTTATGAAGTGGGACAACAATTGCAGTCCTCCGTTCTCATGATACAAAGCCTATTCTGAGGCGACATTTGAAAAGTTCTGATAGGTCATGTTTCCAGCTCTTTAGGAAGCATCCCAGGATATTGTTGGTCCCACTGAGGCTGTGTTCTTGGTCTTAACAGGTTCAACCAGATCCTGTTCCCTGTTAATAATTGGGGGGGGGGGGATTATGCAAGTAGGTATTTCATGGAAGAAGGCAGGGGTGGGGTTTGAGCTGAATTTGTCAGCTAGCTAATTTGCAACATTACTCTGCTCAGTGAAAGTGGTACCATTAACCACAATGACCACCAGTTAAGTACACTGATGTGTACTGTCTTTGAGGTTTTAGACATAGCTGTTCAAGGCCTTGAGACTACCTTTAGCCTGTGAGGCTACCTTGAACTCATAATTGGCAGTGGACTTAATTATTCTTAAGTCAGAATCATAGCTGGTTAAACCAATGAATAAATAGCATCCCACCCCTCCACTCCAAGTGAAGAACAAAAAATGCACTTCACTGTAATAAGCCAACTGATGCATTATAAGCGATTGGCTTATTACAGTTAGATTTTTGCCCTCCCCAACTCTTCCATTGAAGAGCAAAAAAAAGTGGATGTTCCTTTACGGGCATATTGACCAGGTGGCCAGTATGACACCCCCCCCCCTCCTGTCTCAGCCATTCAGGTCCCATTTTTCTTCTCTGCTCCCGACCCTCCCTCAACCTAATTTCTTTTAAAATGTAGCAAGCAGTTGCTACTGTTTAAACCCTGTCTGCACTATAATTAAAAAAAATGTAATTTTAAACTGCAGCAATATGCTTGCAACAAATGTAGCAAACAGTTGCTACAGTTTATACCCTGCCTACATAGAGCACTATGGCACTCACATTTTAGTTAGAAAAAAGATCTTTCTAAACTGTAGTAAACTGCTTGCTACAAATGTAGCAAATGATTGTTACAGTTTATGCCCTCTCTGCAAAGAGTGCTACAGGGCTCAGGTTTTTGTAAAACAAAATATATGTGTGTGAGTCTGTGTGTGTGCATTTTTTCAATTTTACAGTGTAGCAAGCATCTGTTATAGACCACACATGGAGAGGTACAGCACTCAGGTTTGACCTCAAATGCAATATCAGAATTAATGAAAAATCATCTTTGGCTAGTTGCACCTCCCAACACTTTGCACCCAGTGCAATTGCCGCTCTTGCCATGCCCTAGATTCACTACTGCTATTAATGTTTAATTTAATTAAAGAGCTCCTATCATGATGAGAATTAATGTTCCTGATCTTAGCCATGACTTTTTTCTCTTTTGTTATATACCTTATTACGGTTAGGCATCCACCAGTGTGGTTTATTTTTAGAGTTTGTTTTAATAGATACAGCAGCCTCTATACAGCCATTTACATGGTTGTTCAAGGTCTTTGTAAAAAATTAAAAGTAGGTTGGTGTGAACTTGGGTTTGGGAGAGGCACTGAGTTTTGACAAACTTTCACTTAATAGGGTGTACTTTGCTTTGGAATAGTTTTTGACTGTTACAGGGTTTGCTGGGATTAGCCAACTTATTTTTATTTTGAAGGAGACAGCTTTGTGGTCCAACCTCACCAATAAGGATGAGAAACTGGGGGGCCAGTGCTCTGCCATGTAGGTGAGTACCACATCCTGTATGTTTGAACCTCTGGTGTGTGTGTGCAGTGTCTGATCAAGGATATTTGTGTTAATACAGTCAAGAAAGCATTGTGCCTATGAGTATGAGGCAGTGCATGTTTCCCAGTCTATAGAGGGGTAATTATATTCTCCCATGAATAGGGTATTTGATTTAATGCTAGGTGTCACAGAGGTAGGTCTAGCAATGGAACTATGGTATTCTAGAGGCATAAGGGTGACCTACAGCTTGGTAGGATAGTATGGGACTTTGTCTATGGTAATTTCCATGAGCATAAATTCCAGGGGATCGTCCTGTTTGACCAATGTAGAGTTATAATTGTTAATATAACTTGAGACTACTCCACCTTTTATAATTAACAAAGACACAAGGTAAAGGATTTGATTCTGACCTCAGGTTACTGGTTAGGCTTAAAATGGCCCTTCAGGGAAGTTAGCACAGTATTTATCTATGAACCTATAAATTCCATGGGCAATGAATTTCTGACTAAGGGGTAAGGATAATATGAAATTAATGAAAAAGTAAACACAGTGAACTGTAACTTTAGATAACCACAAAAGATAAATACATCACATAAAAGGCATGGAAAGAAACAGAATGTTCTGTGGTTAGTTCACAAGCTAAGATCTATAGAGGAGAGATGAAGGAATTTCTACCCGAAGTGCAGTTAGAGGACACCTTGTTAAAAGTACAAAAAGGAATAAAGATCATTTTTATTAAGGAGTCTTCTCAGACATTCCTGGGAGGGCTAAACTGATAGAAAATAACATAAACAGCACCCAGAGTGAAGAGTAGACCAAGACATTTATGGAGTAGAAGAATCATACATAACTAAGAGAAGGGGTTCAAAACCTCTCAAAGTCAAAGAGATAGAGGAGTCACAGAATAAATGCAGTGGCCTAATAATGCTAATTCTTAAAACTGATATAAGTATCACATGCTGTAATAACTTCAGGAAATTAAATAGCATTTCAAAGTTTGATAGTTATCCCATGTCCAGAATTAATGAGCTGGCAGATAACCTAGGAAATGACAGCTGATAACGTTAAATGCAACAAAGTTGTCTAGGCAGACATGGTTTTCTCCTCTGCTAAAGAAAAGAAAAAAAAAAGAAACTTATGAAGATCTATTTCAAGAGAAAGTGCTACCATATGACTCACATGTATTCTCCAGCCATTCTCATAACATGTTAGTGCATATCTGTATGACATAATCATTCATTCAGAGTAACAGTAGTCTCACTTACCACGGGTGCAAGCTGTGCCATTATTCTCTAATGTCTCATTTATCCCAGGTGCAGGCTGTGCCATTAGTCTGTACATTCTCATTGACCACAGGTACTGGTTGTGCCACTAATCTCTACAGTCTCACTTACCACGGGTGCAAGCTGTGCCATTATTCTCTAATGTCTTATTTATCCCAGGTGCAGGCTGTGCTATCAGTCTCTACAATTTCACTTACCACAGGTGCAGGTTGTGCCATTAGTCTGTACAGTCTCATTGACAACAGGTACAGGCTGTGCAGTCAGTCGTTACAGTATCACTTACCACAGGTGCAGGGTGTGCCATTAGTTTGTACATTCTTATTGACCACAGGTGCAAGCTGTGCAGTCAATCGCTACAGTCTCACTTACCACAAGTTCAGGTTGAGCTATCATTCTCTACAGTCTCACTTACCACAGGTGCAGGTTGTGCCATTAGTCTGTACATTCTCATTGACCACAGGTGCAAGCTGTGCAGTCAGTCGCTACAGTCTCACTTACCACAGGTGCAGGTTGTGCCATTAGTCTGTACATTCTCATTGACCACAGGTGCAAGCTGTGCAGTCAGTCGCTACAGTCTCACTTACCACAGGTGCAGGTTGTGCTATCAGTCTCTACAATCTCACTTTCCACAAGTGCAGGTTGTGCCAATAGTCTGTACATTCTCATTGACCACAGGTACTGGTTGTGCCACTAGTCTCTACAGTCTCACTTATCACAGGTGCAGGCTGTGCCATTGGTCTCTACTGTCTTACTTACCACAGTTGCAGTCTGTGCCACTGATCTCTACAGTCTCGCTTACCACAGGTGCAGACTGTGCCATTAATCTCCATAAGACAAGCAGACAATAAAAGGAAATTGGACTTGCTGGAGGAAAAATTAGAAGTCATAAACATTTATGACTAGGGTCTATTAAGAGGATGCAGGAAAAAGATGGAGTATAACAAAAAAAAAATAAATATATACACAAACACAGAGAGTAATCTAGATAGTGTGAGGGGTCATGGTGGATGCAGAAAACAGTAATGGGGGGACTTCATAGAGCTTTTTCACAATGGGTGCTATTTCATCTGTGGCCAGCCCTGGTCAGGCATAGTCTTTGTACTCAACTGAGTACATTTTTTCTGCATACATCTCAGAAATGGTATGGATTTCTGAGGTTTTAATATTTCTCCAACTGTCTGAACTATGAACTAAAGTATGGCACACAGTTCTTTACCTAATCTGTTCAGACATTAGAACATTCATCTGAAAACAACCTTTGGTAAAGTAGTAGAGGACAATAGCTGACAATTATGCATACATTTATTAAGCACCCAGGGGGAGCAACAGCTGGAGAAATGTCTACATTTTAAATGCCTGACATTGAGAGATATTCAGTGTTATTTTTTATTAATTTTGCAAATAAGCATAACATTTCATATTTCTTCAAATATCTCAACAGCAAGTATTCAAAAGGGAATTTTTTGCTTTCACATGAGAGTTCAAATTGGCTGAGCAAGTTTCCTGACATTAAAAGTCTAGGTTCTACAGTTTCCATGACATGAAATTTGTGAAACTTTAGAGAAAATATAGTTTTGGGGTTCTGTGCATTATAATACATGTCAGTATCAATGTACAGACTGTGAAGGCACTGTTGTCATCACTGGAACGAAGGCTTTTTACTGTTAACATTATCATATCTACCATTTCAGTGGTACTAACTTCTCAAAGTACATTTATGTTTGTTCAGTTTATGCTTTCTGTTTTTTTAGAAAATGCTTATGAGTATAATGATTTTTTGCATTTCAAACAGTGGCAAACTATTATTTGCATTCCAAAATACCTATTACTGGAGCAGTCTATATTTTCAAACTCTTAGCACTTATCTTGAACCTGTTACCACTAGCTTCATTCCTCCTGATTTCAAACATATCCTAATCTTTCCCAGAATCTCTCAGTCCTTATCATCTAGAGACTACAGACCAACTGTTAATCTATGCTCATTGGAAAAAGTACTTGACAAACTTAATAAGAACCATCGTTAGAACACACACCAAAAGAAAACCAGCTTACTGATAGACACTATGCATTCTGCCCAAAGTATAGTACTCAGACATCAATTCTAGCATTAATCTTACTAATTTAATCTAACACAAAGACAAGTTTCCTAACCTGAACCATTTTCATAGATTTAAAAAGAGCTTCTGAAACTGCTAAACATGGCCTATTACTTCTATATGTTAATAACCTTAGACTTCCCAATTACTTATGCACCTGGTTCAGTGATTACTTGTCAACACGATCTTTTCACTCATTAAGATAAATTCTTAACTCTATTATATACAAGCTCAGTGGCGCATATAAGCTCCATGGCGTGTGCGATAACTGTGTAATGCTATAGTGCAACATACTACTCACGTAGGAGTTCTAAGCCCAGACATGGCAACTGTAAAACTCTGTGTAGTGGCTCTGCTCGACAGGGGCACAGAAAAATAACTTTCTTGGGTGGCGTAAGCCAGGAAACCTTGTTGGCTAGGCTTACTTAGGCCCTTGGGCCGATAGCCTAGTAGCTACCTATGGACAGACTCTCATTCCTCCTCTGAGATACCACAGGGCTCTTCTCTTGACCATCTACTTTATATCAATAATGTCCTCTGGGACTTGCTCTATTTAAATATTACTATGTACGACGATGATACTGGCTTCACTGCCATCCACAAATTAACCACTTAGATGGTTACATCTTTATAAAATGATTTTACATTCATTTTGAACAGAGTTTCTAACAATAAACTAACTATTAATACTACTAAATGCAATTTTATGTTTTTTGGGACATCTAGAAGACTAGCTAAGATTTTAAATCTGTAGTTCATGGACCCCATCCAAACCTACTCCCTCACCAATACACATCAGAAATATATCGGTTGTCTTGACAACACTCTCATTTCAGGATCATGCAGACTAGTTTAATTCTAAGGTCTTACAACAAATTAAAGTTGCCTAAAATGTGTCATATTTCCTTACAACAGACACTAGATGAGCCATTGCTACAAATGATTTTGTTCTAATAAATGAGAGATCTCATTTTTCATGACTGTCAATGGTCAACATACAGCCATACTACAGAATTAAAAACTAAAAATTCTATATTTGTTCACCTGGCCTCTCACTCTACACTACAGTATCACTACAGTATCACTATTTTTGCCAAATAGCTTGCCGTTACTGCAAGGTCTGATTTCCTACTGCTACATTCAAACTTCTTTAGAAAAGCCACTGCCTATGACTTGTTACCATTTTCCAGGGTAAGGATATAGATACATAGGATGATGCTAGGCTATTGGCCCACAAGTCCTTAGAAGCCTAGCAAAGAATTGTGCCCATGTTCCCTCAAAGTCAGCACTTGTTTCCCCTGTCCAGCAGGGACGCAGGTGGGATCCCAGGGGTGTATTTTCTGTTTCCCATCCAGTCATCCAGGTTCCTCTTAAAGAGGGCTAGAGAAGTACTCTGCTTGACATGGAGAGGGGAGTCTATTCCACAGATGGGGAGCCTTTGGGGCATAAATCTATCCTGCCAAGTTCTATTAATGTCACAGACCAGGTTAAGGCCTTGTGTGCAGGTTGCATGAGTGGAGTTTGTCTTATGGATATGCAGCAACTCAGCCAAGGCTGGGTCTGAAATGGCCTTGTATGCCAGATACAGGTCACCTCTGAGTAGTCTGTATGAGAATGAGTAGAGGGACATGGCTTTTAGCCTATCTGTATAGGAAATGTTTTTGAGACCCTAGATTTTCCTGGTCAGGAACCTCTGTGGTCTCACCAACTGCTGCATGTGCTTGGGAAGGTACATGCCAAAGGAGGCATTGTACTTGATAATGGGTCTGATTAGGGAAGAGTACAGGGATATTATGACGTCCTTTCTCCTGGAGGAAATACTCTTATTTATGAGGTGGGCCATGGAGAAAGCCTTCTGTACAATAGAGGCAACATGATGGTCAAAAGTCAGCTTGCTATTAATCTAGGTGCCCAAGTCCCTCATGACTGATTGCATGCTTAGTACGTTATTAATGTCAAAATTAATGGGGATGAGATTTTCCCCAAAAGGGATAATGATTCATTTCTTGGCATTCAGTTTGAGGCCATGCTTCTGGCACCAGTCATTTGTTTGGGTAAGGCCCTCTTGGAGGATGTTCACATCACTAGGGAAATTTAAGACAGTGCCCAGCTTGCTGTTATCTACAAACTTGGTCACCCACAGACCACTGGTTTTGGCTTGCACCTCAGAAAAGTATATACCAAACAGTAGAGGCCCCAAGACTGATCCTTGGGTTACACCTGCCATTACGGGTCTTCTACTAGAGGTGGCTTCACCTACTTTCACTGAGTGGGTTCTATCACTGAGCCAGTTAGCTACCCATCTAGCAACATATGGGTTGATGCCTAGATGGGAGATTTTATCTATTATGCCAGTGTGTGGAATAGTGTCAAAGACTTTGGCTAGGTCAAGGTAGGTGGTGTATACAGTCTTCCCCTCATCCATGGCTTTGGTGACTGTTTCGAAGAAGTCGACCAAGTTTAACTGGAATGATCTCCCTCTGACAAAACCAAACTGTGTGGGGTCAAGCGTTTGGAGGTTGCCAATGTCCTTGTTTATAAGTCCATGATAATGTGTTCCATGGCCTTGCAGATCAGGCTAGTTAAGCTGATGGGCCTATAATTGCCTGGGCCAGTGGACACTCCACCTTTGTATAGAGGGATGACAATGACTGCCCTCTACTCAGCTGGGATGAAGCCTGTACTCAGGCTTTGGTTCAATAGGGTGTCTAATGGAGCTGAGAGCTCATGCCTGAGTTCATATAGGATCCCGCCAGAAATGTTATTGGGTCCCATGAAGATTGTATTTTTTGCCTTTGAGAGGGCATTAAGTACCTGCTCCCTGGTGATGAGGGGAGGGGGGCAGGTGTTGGGGATGTCCTGGTTTACTGATGGGGGGATGGGGGGTGAAGTTTTCACTTAACCTGTCTGCCAGCAGGTTGGCTATATCTATGTTATTTGTGTATATGGTGTTATTGACCACCAGTTCAGAGCAGATTTGGGTGTTACCTTTAAGATTGCGGACATATGTGAAAAAGGCTTTGTGATTGTCCTTGGTGGATGTGGCCAATTTGGACTTAAAGTTAGCCTTAGAGGATCTCATCAATGACTATTTGCTTCTTCAGGCAAAGGAGAGATTTTTTCCAACTTGGCACCTGCTCCTTCTTGGCCCTGGACCTTCTGTTATAGAGTTTGTTTATTGCTGCTGTCCACCAAACAGGTTTACTCTTCCTTGAGGAAGATGATTTGGTCCTGTCAGGTATTGCTGAGTCCATGCAGCTATGTAGCTGCTCATATATTTTTTGGGTGTAGGCTTGGACATTAGTGCTAGTTCCAACTGAAGGGATGATGGCTGTGAAGCTTATACCTGTCTGAGGAGATTGTAGTCAGCTTTCACCCAGAGAGGGAAGATGGTGACTTCAAAAGTGATCGCTTTATAGTTGGATCTTACCAAGGAGGCTGACACTGTAGGAGTGCTACAGTGGCTACTAATGTTGGTTAGGGACAGGTCCAGGATATTATCACCTCATGTAGGGATGTCAACCAGCTGATCCAATGCATTGGCACTGACGAAGTCGAGGAATCTCCGGGCATTCATGTTTGGACTAGAATAGGTCTTCCACTCTGTGGTTGAGTAAATAAAGTCAGCCAGGATCAGGGTAGGGGGTTGAATCTTGATAGATTCAAGAAAGTCCAGATAGGGTGAGTGGATGTCCTGAGTCATGGTTGGGGATCGGTAGCTAGCTATGATTTGAATAGGTGTTTTGTCAACAGTTATCTGCACTTGTAATGTCTTCTGTGCGTCACTCTGTTTGACCACCCTGGAAGTGGGTATGTCTTTGATAAATATTGAAACTCCACCTCCTTTGGGTTTGTAGCCCTCCATTTAGTGTCTATAAGTATGGTAACATGAGTAACCTGGTAAGGTTGGGGTGCTCTCCACAGCTTTGTAACAGGTATCAGTGACTGCACAAATGTCAGCTTCCTCCAGGGCTAGGAATGCTTGCAATGAGTGCAGTTTCGTGCTAAGACTCCTAGCGTTTAGCAGCATGACCTTTAAATTTCATTTATAAGAATTTTTCATGTTGGTAATTTTGTGCTCATGACTTTGCCTAAAAAAGGCACTATGTGGGAGGCAAGAGCCTTTGCCAGAAGCCTAAAGCCCATGGGAGACAGATGAAGGCCATCTCTGGCAAAGCATCATGGTCTGTCAATCATGTCCTCCCAGGTTGTCAGGTACTGGATCCCCTTGGAATGACACCAAAAACTAAGACAATCGTTAAAGTCAATCATTTTCTGTTTGCACATCATTCTGGGTGATGGTAGGGTGCTCCTTAAGGCTAGGGACATACCTGCTGGGACACACATTCAGCAAGCTCAATCATATCTCTCTTCGTATAGTCCAGAGAGGTACGTCTCAAGTCATTCACACCAGCATGTATACATATAACCACAGTCATAGACATTCCATGTCACTCAGTCAGTTTGAACAGATCTCATTTTGTCAGCCTAGTTTTGAGAAATCTTTATATAGACTTACCCCAGCCACATGAAACGCACTGCCTAATGATATTATATCTATGACCTTAGTCTTTTCATGATAAAACTGAAATCTCACAGAGCACTGGAATACAAGTATGCTTTCTTTAGATATACTAGTTGGATTATACAGTTTTAACAAATGTCTCAAGTCTAATTGCAATGCTGACCAGAATCTACAGCTTCTAGTAATGCTTTTTTCTTTGGTCCCCTTGGACCTTGTTTACCAGGTTGTCCACACCAGGTCCACCAGCCATCCTCAACCTCCTGGACTTACTCTGGTATTGCTGGGGCCACTCGTGTATCCTAAGGAGGCTCAGCTCATCTGTGCCTTCATCTGAGTTTTTTTTTGTATGCCCTACACACTTCCTTTCTTCAAGCCCCACACACATTTGTTGACAGCATCTGAGGATAACTTCCCTGTTTCAACCATGCATCTCCTTAGACTGCATATCAACAAGTACCCTCCCATCCAGGAAGGGCAAACATATCCCTTCCCTGACACTCCCACCCAAGCCAGAAATTAAGCCCAGGTCAGTTGGGCAGTCATTATAGCTTGATCCCTCTATGCCACTGAAGTGGCCATTCAACTTCTACTAATACTGTTTTTGCTGCATGTGTGTATGTATATATGTGTGTATATACATCTATATCTATCTATATATTTATACACACACACATCCATATGTATACACATTTTTTCTTTTATGCATACTTCTAAATTTGTAATTTCCCTTGCCCACTGTTACTGACAGTACTTCATTCTACCTTGTAACTGAAAAGTATTCATTGTTCTGTTTTATTTAACTGATCACTTTATGTTCTGTGTTATTGTTTTCTGTCTTTATGCCAAGGTTGTGGCTGAAAAGGGTATTAACAACCACCTTCCCTTTGAATTAACAAACAAATAACTAACTAAATAAATAAAATGCATATAGCATGCTAGAAATGTGACATTCCACATCTCAGAGGTTTTAATAAGTTAAACAGCAATCAGTTTGCCATGGAGACATGCATGCAAATTACTATACCACAGTCACCTGGTGGTCTGTAACACTAACTCACTGAAGAAATCTGTTAATTCTTACTGAATAAAAGCAAAGTTCATGTTTTGCACTTTGGGTTTAATCATTTTATTCTATACTGTAACATCTTGTTTCAGAGATAAGTAATCATTTCTTAAAAACTTTGCATAAATAATCACAGAAATTATAAACTGCAAAATTAATCTTTGCAAACATTTGGTCTTTATTCTATCAAGATATAGTCATACAATATTTACAGTATTACATTTCAAGAGAACATAATGGCAATATAGCGACCATTTTCCAGTTTCTGCAAAATATATGGAAGCACACATCTAGGCATTTAGTCAGTTATACCTGTAATGTCCACTACAATATCATTTCTTGACATCAATTTCCTCAGTAGACATAAAAGTTATTCCCAGCATGCTTTACAAATGACATGTAGAGAATTTAATTTTTGCAAATGAGCAATGTCTTTGAAGACAGTGTCTAAAATGATAGGGTACAATATGCAATACTTATATAGTCATCAGAACTAACAGTTTAACAAAGAAACTGCATAACAAATTAACATTAAGTGTGAAAAATGTGATGCCTTCCTTTAATATTATAAATCACCTAAGCATACAACTGTTTGTCAAAAGAAAAGCAGTCAGTTGCATACCATGAATAATTTTATTTCTGATGAATGAAAAATAAATGCTGTAAAGATATGAATGAATATGATATGACATTACACAGTCTTCATTGTTTGCAGATGGCTTCTAGTCATGGTGTTCAAATCTGAGAATGATTTAAGAAAACAACCTGTCACAATTTTTGTCTTTCAGTACGCCTTTTAGTAAATTCATTATCTGTGATTGCTTCACTAGTCTTACTTTCATGAGTGATCTGAACGTGTAGAAAGATATCACTGCCAACGCCTCTAATTGTAATTCACCCACTTGTGATATTTTGGTAACAATTAATATTGATTTTACAATTGGTTTACATAGATGCTATTTTATTACGAAGATATTTAATGTGCAAATCAATACAAACACTTGTTTGGCTCACTCCCTAGAAGGTAATAAAATAAAATATCTCAGGAGTAAAATGCTATCTGATCCATTAACAGTGGCAGCAGATGTTTGATATAATAGTGGAAGGCAACCGAGTAGTTCTTGGCAGAGGTGTTATTATTATTATTTTTATTTTGTTATACAAATTACAATGAAGCCTGACTGTTAGTAGTGGGTTTTGCTTTCTTATATCATAGCTGATCAGCCAATATATATATATATAGTGCATTGTTAGCTTAGTTAAAGATATTATGTGCTTGTTGAACAAATATACTAGAGAATAAATCAAACATTTCAGTTTTGATATTTGACAGTGATGTTAAGTGAAGAGGACTGAATAAACATTATCTGTTACCATTTTTACCTGCTTTGATAAATTTCTTTTGGTCCAAAGCATGTTTTGACAGTTCCTGGCTTACCTTTTATTTTTATTTGTGACAAAAAGTCCATGTTGAAATTTAAACAAAAGCAGGGATGAGAATAAAGCTGTAATATTAAAATAAATAGTTTAATGTTTGAATACTTTAAAAAAATCTAACTTATTTATGGAAAGCAATGAATATTTCTTTTATGTACACAAAGTTATTCTACCTTTTAATTCACTAACAGTACTTTCATA
The DNA here is from genome assembly GCF_019279795.1 of Protopterus annectens. Lineage (NCBI taxonomy): Eukaryota > Metazoa > Chordata > Ceratodontiformes > Protopteridae > Protopterus > Protopterus annectens. Next base: position 487,444,267 of record NC_056750.1, on the reverse strand, counting down.
GGTCTTTGGCACTATAAATAATGCACTTGTCTGTAATTACCATTTCTCAGCCCTTTAAACTTTTTCTTATTTCAGTTGAATATTTCTACACTATGCAAGCCTGGAGTTGCAGAAATACCTAATAAATACAGTGCCTGTATATTTTTATCTCCCAGAATTTATTTATTTGCTATGCTTATAACATTAATCAAAAGCTTACATTAACATTTTTATTGTTATACTTTCAAATTTGTTTACATTAGTAGTACTCAATGGACATAATATACATCAGAAATTATAAAACTGTCAAATGCTCATCTTTTTATTTCTTCTAACATCTATATAAAATGACTAATGTGTGTGTCATGTATCTTAACTACTAAAAACTAAAAGTATACAAAGATGAAAGTATGGAATTGCAGACTTTGTATGTCAATAGTTCAGTAATGTAGTAAACATATCACGCAAAACTATCTAGACATGTTGCATGGAGGAGATTATACACTAATGCAACTCATCTAAAATAAAGAGAAGATTAGAGAACTAAGACATTTTTAATATTGGGTAAAACATTTATTTTAGGACTGCATCCCACTAATTTGCTCCCACTGCGTACTACCAAAGGTATTGTTACATTAAAGATATGTCTACCTGTAGTTCTTCATCTTAAAAATTTGGTAACGATTACAAAATATTTCATTACACCAGTTGTCTATCATTTCTTGATAAACTCAATGAATAAATTCTATAATTAACATTCATAAAAAACTTTACTATTCAAGTGATTTTTGTAATGTTTATTTTCATGCCCTACATAAGTATACAGCTGTGCCTTCTTAAGAGAAATATCTAGTCTGATCGGCAGTGCAGAAATGATGCATTTATTATGGCTGAAAGAAGCTTTTTAGGTGTAAACATGAAATACACAAGATAAATAGTGTGAAAGCAACTTTGAAAAAAAAACAAAACATTGTCAAAGTATACTATGAAAATGAAAGTTTTTTCAACCAAAGATTTATTGATGAAAAGATATGCAAAGAAGGTAGATAAATAGAAAGCAAGGCAGATAGGAAGTCAGCATCACCCTGTTTTGAAGTGAAAAATTGTTGTGGAGAATACAGTCTGCTTTTAAATGAAGCAATTTGATAATGTACGGTCAAGTAAGCACACAAGACTACTCACCGGAATATGGGGATAAATCTATAAATGCCATCTAGAACAGCACACAAAAAATGGTCTGTTTCTTTAAAAAAGCATAGTGTACAGAGCTGATATAAAGTACAGTTGTGTACTCACCATAAATGTAGATGTTCGAGTGTGTTCACTGTTACAGTCATGACTGTAGGATTCTTCCTGCCAGCAGAAGCCCTCGATCGGCCAAAATCCCAAAGTCTGGATCGGGCGTCAGCTGAGGTCGCTTTTATCCTGACATCAATGCGCCAGGAAGTATAAAGGCCTCAGCCGATGCCATTACCCCAGTTTTTCTTGCCCCAGATGTCAGGTGCCCAAAACCTCAGCAGCCAAAATACCTCATAACAGACGATACTCAAACAAAAAACAAAAGAGGGGGTAGGAGGGAGGGTAACTCATACTGCAACAGTGAACACACTCTAGCATCTACATTTATGGTAAGAGTACACAAACTGTATTATGTCCTTCATGGTTCACTGCTGCAGTCATGACTGCAGGGTTGAGTCCCAAAGCTATGAAAGGGTGGCTGGAGGAGAAACAGAAGGAGCGGCCACAAAAATTTGCAAAACCGCAGAAGCAAAACAGGCCCTAGATTTAGAATAGAGAGGGAGGTTGTAATGCTTAGAAAAAGTATGCACAGAACTCCAAGTAGCAGCCTCTAAAATATCCTTGGTAGGAACCCCACAAAGAAAGGCTGCTGAAGTAGCAGTAGCCCAGGTAGAATGAGTCCTAATATTAACAGGAACTGGATTGCCATGAAAAGAGTAACAGAACTTTATGCAATGGGCAATCCAGTTAGAAATAGTTTGCTTAGTGATTGCTTTCCCTAGAACAGTAGGAGCATAAGCGACAAACAACTGATCAGATTTCCAGAATATCTTGGTCCTGTCCAGGTATAAACAAAGCTGCCTGTGCACATCTAAAGAGTGCAAAAGACTTTCTTCCTCACTTTGAGGATTAGGATAAAAAGTAGGCAAATGAATAGTCTGATTCAAGGCCACTGCCAAAACCACCTTAGGCATAAAGGTGGGATTAGTCCGTTGAGATACCCTGTCCTGATGAAAAATAATGAAGGGTTCACCAGCCATGAGTGCTTGCAATTCCAAAATTCTTCTAGCAGAGGTTATAGCTAAAAGAAAAGCAGTTTTCCAAGACAACAATTTTAAATCCGTGGAAGCTGCAGGTTCAAAAGGAGACAAGGTTAGTTTTTCCAAAACATAGGTAAGATCCCAAGTGGGAACAGGTGCTCTTATAGGGGGCCGAACATTCTTAGCCCCTCTAAGAAATTGTTTAAGTAAGGGATGAGAAAAAATCAGAGGATCCGTATTGTAATGTGCAGAAATAGCAGAAGCATGAAGCTTGATAGATGAAAAAGATAGGCCCGTATGTAACAACTCTGCCAGATACTTTAAAATCAGAGGAATGTTCGAACAGTAGAATGACCACCTTGGACCTGATTCCAGGAGAAAAATCTTTTCCATTTACCTGCATAAGATTTCCTAGTGCTGGGCTGTCTAGCTTCAAGGATTACATCCATTACCTGTTTGGAAAGAGTAGAGGTGTTTACAGACCCTGGAACCACCAGGCAGCTAGATTCAGAGTTTTGACATGACTGTGCAGGATCCGGCCGTCCTATTGAGACAGTAGATGAGGGATTTGAGGCAGAATCCAGGGAGGCTCCTGAACTAGGTTCATCAGAGTTGAATACCAGAATTGTAGAGGCCAATTGGGAGGCAGTAAAATCATTTGCGGTCTGTCCGGTTTTATCTTCAGAAGTACCCGCGGTAGAAGAGGAAATGGAGGAAAAGCATATACTGAGAGGAGTTTCCAACTGAATGAGAGGGCATCCACTTGCCATGCTAGTTTGTGGTAGGTCCTGGTGCAGAATGTTGGAAGTTGATGATTCCGAGGGGATGCAAAAAGATCTATGTCCGGACATCCCCATGCCTGTACTATCATCCTGAATATCTGAACATCCAACATCCATTCGTGTGGATCCGAACGTGTCCTGCTCAATGTGTCTGCCAGAGTGTTGTCTTTTCCTGGCAGGAATTGTGCCTGTAAGTGGACTCTGCAGGTCAGTGCAGTGTACCACAGAGCCATGGCTAACCTGCACAGGGGGTAAGAGTAAGAGCCCCCCTACTTGTTTATTTACCACATCACTGTAGTGTTGTCTGTCTCTATCAACAATTGCCCTGGCAGAAGAAAATCCCTGAAGGCTATCAGCGCATTCTGTACAGCGAGCATCTCCTTCAAATTTACGTGCAGGTGAATTTGCTCCTTTGTCCAAACACCCTGAAGACATCTCTCCATGCATATGGGCTCCCCAGGCATAATCTGAAGCATCTGTTGTCAGACCTTGGTTGGTTGGTGGAGGACAAAAAGGCCTCCCCTTGTTCTGGAGACAGGCTTCGGCCCACCAAAGAAACTCTTGCTGTAGACAAGGCAAAATCGTGATCACTGTTCCCAAATTGTGGTAATGCTGAGACCACACACTCTTGAGGTACCACTGTAGTTTCCTCATATGCAGTCTTGCATATGGTATTAGGAGAATGCAGGAAGCCATGTAACATAAAGTCCTGCAGAACCTTTCTTGCAGTCAGCTGTTTCATTGAAGCCAGGTGTTGGAAAGAAGAAGCCAGTTGCGCTTTTTTGTCTGGTGTCAAGGAAGCCATCTGGGTTGTAGTACTCAAAAGAGCACCCAGGAAAGTAATCTGTGGTGTGGGCACCAGATTTGACTTCTTTAGATTCACTGTGAATCCGAGGTACTGTAGAAGATGCTGCACAAAAGCTAGACACTGAAGTAGAGTGTCTTTGTCGTCCGCTTGAATAAGACAGTCGTCCAGATAAAGGTATATTTGAAACCCTTCTGTCTGCAAAATGCCATTACTGGTGCCAGGCACTTTGTAAAGACCCTAGTTGCAGTAGATAAGCCAAAGGGCAGCACAGAGAACTGGTAAAGCTTCGAGCCCGCTTTGAATCTCAGATACCTTCTGCACTCTTGCCTTATAGGAATATGCAAGTAAGCTTCCTTTAAGTCCAGAGTCACCATCCAAGCGTTCTTGCCCAACATAGGCAGCAGCTGCTGCAGAGTGAGCATCTTGAATTTTGATACATCTAGGAAGTTGTTTAGTACAGAAAGGTCCAGGATTGGTCTCCATGAATTTTCCTTCCTGGGAACCCGGAAAAGCCTTGAATAAAAACCTTGCCCCATTTCTAAATTTGGTACCAATTCTATGGCCCTCATAGCTAAGAGGGACTGAACCTGCAGTTGTGCCTCTTCCCATTGATGATTCAGCAGATCTGGCCAACCGTTCGGTCTTGGAAAGGTGTGGAAATGAAATCTGTAACCCCTTGACACTATTTCCAGAACCCATTTGTCCCGGGTTATGCGGCCCCAATTTTGATAAAAAAGAGAAATCTTTCCTCCCAAAGGTGCTTCCAGGAAAGGAGCCCTTGGAATCAGAAAGGGAGAGTCATAAAGACTGTTTCTGGTAGGGTTGAGACTTATCTTCACCGCCTTTGGGAGAGGGGGCAGGCCACTGCCTATTCCTAAAAAGGGTTTGTGCCTGTCCCCTACCTCTGGAACACCTGAATCTGCTTCTCTGAGGCCAGTCTGAGCTCAGAAAGGACCAAGGTTTAGCTGGCCAGTGCCTGCTAAATCTAGGAGGTTGCACCTGTAGAAAATCCTTAACCATCTGCATAGATTTGGCTTTGTCCTCCATTTTCTTTAATACCTCTTCAGCTTTGGCCCCAAACAAAACATCATGCTGCAAAGGGGTATCCAAAAGTTTGGCTTTAACCTGATCCGGCAAGCTTTGTTCCTTTAACCAAGCATGTCTTCTAATAACTGCGTCAGTTGTCGCAGCCCTACAAGAAGCTTCCAAAGAATCAAAATCACAATGCAGGGTATGTTTACCCACTTGTTCAATAGCATGCAATAAATCCTGTAACTCCTTGTCATACGCACCAATAGAAACAGCTGACATATTTTGTTTAAATACAGACAAAAGGTATTGCTGATACTTTAGCATATGAAATTGACAGTTCAAAGCTCTAATAGACAATGTAGCAGAAGTATAAACTTTTTTACCCCATCTTTCCAAAGCCCTGGACTCTCGGTCAGAGGGAACAGGATGTTTAGCAGAGGCCGCCTTAACACCCTTAGGGCCCTGAGAAATTGTTTCCGGATCAGGTGAAAGATTCTTAAAAAGAAACTGGTGAGAATCTGGAACCCTATAATACCCATCTGGTTTGACCGGAGTAGGGGGAAAAGAATCATGAGAGAGGGAAGCTTCTGAAAAAACATCATCTACAATGTCCAATACAGGAGGAATAGCAAGAGGCTTATGCTGAGAGACAAGAAGAAAATCCCTAAGCCTTTTCTTGGTGTCAGAGAATTCCTGCCCTTCCCAGTGAAAATGCTCCCTCATATCATACAAAGTTTCACCAAAAAAATAATCCTCAGGAGGAGAGGCTGAAGGAAAGGAATCTTCAGCATCAGAATCCTCATAAGGAGGAAAGGAACAATCCTGCTCAAGGGAAGAAGCAGAAGAAACAGAAATTTGGTCTGAAGAATCATAATCGGACTGTAATCTAGGCTTTTTGTCAGGAGGGGGATGAGAATCCCTGATCATAGATAACAAATCTTCAGCCATCCTAAGCATCTGCCTTTGAGGCCTAGGACCCTGATCAAAAGGCGTCTGTGCTTGCCATTTCTTTTTAGTTGGAGCCATAGTCATTGTCTTAGAATGCAAAACTGAATCCATATTGACATGAAGCTGTGAAGGCCTGAAAACTCCCTCAGAAGCCGGTACCTGCCTACCGGCTCCAGACCCAACTGAGGGAGTAGTATCTGAAGGTCCATTCCCTGGCAATTCTGAAGGCCCCATCAGCTCCACACCGTAGTTGGTACAGGCAGTTGGTTCAAAAGAGGTGGATGACAGGGGCTGCAAAGGCACCTCACTGATGACCAACGAACCAGCAACTGGCAATAACTGAGTAATATCCTCTGCTTTGGACTTCGGAGGCCTGTTTTTATCTTTGCACCTCTTACACACACCAGAAGCCGGAAAAGAATCCGAAGACATATTATAATTGAACCTTTTACCAAAATAGTAGAAGGCAAAGTTGTAGCTATGCCTAATAGTACACTGATTAAATCTAGCACAAAACCCACAATTAGCAATGTCATGGTCAGGCCCCAGGCAGGGAATACAATAAGAGTGAAAATCCCTATGAGGTATTTCTTTCCCACAAGAAATACAATTATTAACTTTTTCTGACATCTGACTGGAGCAAGAAAAAGACCTCCCCAACGGGGTACTTATCTTAAAAAATGAAAAATCCTTGTAGTAAATCCAAAAACAGACAGGAGTAGGCCGACCAGCATCAGTGAACTGCTCAGGGCACCGCGCGGCAAGAAAGACTGGGTAATGGCGTCGGCTGAGGTCTTTATACTTCCTGGCGCATTGACATCAGGATAAAAGCGACCTCAGCTGATGCCCAATCCAGACTTTGGGATTCTGGCCGATCGAGGGCTGCTGCTGGCAGGAAGAACCCTACAGTCATGACTGCAACAGTGAACCATGAAGGACATCTATAGTTGAAGGACAATATTGAGAAATTATGTTGCTATGCCTAAGAGGAGGAACTAATGACAACTGTGTTAAAAGTAAGGGAACCACTGCAACATGAAATGATTGTGAACTATTTCATCTGCTGAACTACAAGTCCTGTAATTGTCTGATTTCATTAAGAGGTATGTGGCAGACTTCTATGACACTTCCTGAACATGTTACACAAAATTCTGATAGGGTATGGCAGATTGTGTCTATCATTTCAGATCAAAACTGAAATATACTCATTGCTAAGTAGGTAATAAATTGTACTCCTTCAACTTGTATGAGAAATTAATGAGACGGATAGGAAATAACATGGAGCTATCCTACCCAATATAGCTGTGATGAGGTCACATCATACACAGTAAGGCAAGGGCATTTAAAAATATTCATTGGCATTTTGCTGATAGAGAGGTAGAAGTAAATCTAGGTCAATACATTTCTAATCATCATGAAAAATGCAGATCAATCATTTAAGGATAAAAAGAGCATGACTTTATTAAGCATTGACTAAACACCTATTCCATCTGAAGAACAATCTGGAGTATCTACAGCAGGGATTCTTAATAAATTGTAGTTATTTTTTGTGGTTTAATTTAAATATCCACATGTGAATGCCACAAAGATATGGACAGAAGTAAGTTCTTAATTGTAGATTTAATCTGATGCCTATAACGTGGAGGATTCAGAAAGAAATGAAACTGTACAACTCTGGCATATTAAAATGATCACTGTCATACAATAGGAGTACTAAAATGGTATTCTTTACTTTTGCCATAATTAAATATATAATTCCCCATCTCCTGGTGACTGAATGAACTGAAAATGCAGATACAAGTGAAATAATCACACGCAGCACTGTTGAATGTATCAAAAGATGCCTAAAACAATGAAAATAAGTAGGTAGGTGAGAACAATATTAACACTTGCAAAAGTAAACAAACAGATTCTGTGCATGAATAACTACACAGTGATAACACAGGAAATGATAGTAAAGTCTGCGGCAACAGTACAGCAGGGTCAAAATGGTGCAGAATACCATGAGCTGGTAAAGAAATTTTGGCCCATTGTTACAGAAGACTGAACGGCGATATAGTACTATACTAGGGTACTGGATAATACTTGACAGGGTGTTCAGCAGTTGAAAAAAGGGGATATTGATTTTACTTAAATCACTACTAATTTTGTTTTTTGAGTGGAGTGCCAGGTTTTGGATTTAATGTAATCCATGATGGGTGCAATTTAACTATTACGAAGAAATGAAATTATGAAGGGCCAAGTAAAGATTCTCCTAAAACACTTTAATAACATGAAAATGCAAATGCACTACCTCAGAAAAGAGTTTCAAAAAGCACTGAAAAACAAAAAGTTTTGGGACCAGTCAATCCTGTCCGGGTCTCTTCTCCTCATCTGGAAAATATAATCAGTAGGTTAACCCTTCAGATAAGGGTAGTGAGGTGTCAGGGGAAAGGAAAGAGTTGGGTATCCATCAAGGTGTATAACGTACTAGTCTTAGACAAAAAAGGGAGATATGGAATGGGTAGGTATATAACCAAAGGGAATAAATCAAGAAAGGTGTCCTTCTCACATTATCTGGTGAAGTGAACAGACCCTTTCTCCCTATCCTGAAGGTAAAGCTCCCAGGTCAATGTGCTGGGAGACACTAGTATTCAAACAGATTTTGATGGGTCAGACTAGGTACCTATACTTGCCATACCATAGGATGTTGGTGCATCTCCCACTGCAATTTTTGTAGAGTACAGTCCTTGTCCCTCTTTTGTGGGTAGATGCTTCTATGATTTTATAGAAGCTGACGACTCCTAAATTTGGAAAGGTTAAGATTTTTCCTACATCCTTCCTCTGGTGATGAGTAACAGTTGAATAAATAACAGCATCAAGAAAAAAAAAAAAAGCTGCAGTTGGGTGGGTGGGTGGGGGCAACCACTGCAACGTTTCTATTGGACTTCTGGGTATGAAGTATGTTAGCACTTCTCCCCTCCTGATCATGCCAATGAGCTGCAAACCTCAGCTTTAGAGATTACTGGTGAAACTACGTCTGTAACTACACATATATGAACACGATCACGTTACAGTAGAAAATGGGAGAAATATCAGAGCTTTAGATGCCGAGGGCTGCAGAGTAACCAGTTATTCTAGAGTATAATGTTCTGCATTTCAGGTACTGGATATGATATTGGTGGGTTTTATGAGGTCTGATTCCTTTACATTTCTGGATAACAGGCACTAATATCAATATGAAGTGTAGAAAAATAATGTTTATCAACAAGTACCTAAATTGATTAATTTGTTCCTCTATAAAAAAAAATATTGTTCGATAATGCAAACAAATATGGTTGTGTCTTTTTGGTGAGGGGAGAAACCAGGACAATTAAGACCTTGGAGGGCTGTGAGTGGCAGAAAGATAACACCTTGAAAAACTTTTTGACAGAGGTAACAGATTGAGACCAAGGCAGACCTAAATAATTCATGGACCTGTATAACAAGAGAGGATGTGGGTGAGGGAGGAAGCTGTTTAATTATAATCACCTGACCACATACTGCACGAAAGAAAAGCTGTGCTAAACATGTTTTGTATGCATTTAATATACACATTAATGCTATGCATTAAGCTGCAAATGTCATGATACAGATAAAATAATTTTATTTAAGCAAGAACCATTTACTGCAGTTATGCTTATGCTGGTTGGCAGCTGCGCTTTCCTTACAAAACTGTCTCAGTTTGTTGCTTATTGGTAGCTGAACCAGACAATTTTCCATCAGGATTTACAATTCTATGGATTGTATTAGAAACATTTCACAAAATTTACAGAAATATGATAGACAGAAAAATATTACTGCAACGCTATTTTTATATTCATCTATATAAGGACACCACATGCAGTTTTAATTTTTCAAAAGCTAGAAACCATAAGATTTCAGTAAGATGAATCATCTGCTCTGAAACATATAACACAGAGACAATAGAAGCAAAGTGTAACCACTGTTTACAGAACAAATTGTCAAAGATTTATTTATTGGAAGTGACTGAGGGATATGAATTCTACACTCCATTTAAAGTGCTCTTTATTTCTCTCAGCCTTGGGGCTTTGAGCACATCTAATTTCACCCTTAGCTATAATTCTCTTCCAAACAGTTCTTGTTTCTCCTCTGGGTTCCACAAGAATCATTTCAGTTTATGTCCTCTACTGATGAAACTCATGCTGTGACTGAAGATAGTTACACACTGCTGGACTTTCAAAATTTTAAACTTTTTTTTTAATTCCTCAAAAGAGCACATGACCAATTTTGTTATATAAATAAGTCCTTTGTTGGTAACCTAATTTGCAAATGGAAATGAAGTGTTAACATTACACACATCTTAAGTGCCTGCTATTTAAATGTTAACTATTTAAACACCAGTTCTGTTTTTCTAAGCTCGTGCATTATAGAAGCTGTTTATTATAGTGTTTCGCACATTTTACTCCAGCCATAAACTGACTTATGTTTTTGCGTTTGGAGAGTAGACCTAATTTGTCAGGCTAGAAATAGTTATGGAGAGACATTTATTACCTTCACAACAGATGAAGTAAAAGTACTTTACTTGTATAGATGTAAGGTAATGCACAGAGAAAATATATGGCAAAGATATTACCAATCTAGGAAAAACAGGAAATCATTTGTCTTGGTCTAGTTCTGCTGCTGCAGAAATTCAGCAAAGCTGTACACTTTTAGATCCAATTGCATCATACAGAATGTAGAAATAACTTATTATGGCTAGTAAGCTTCTACAGCAACTCTTTCTTCATCAGAGTGCATCAGCTCTGTAATAAAGGCTGCAAGAAAATACAAATGTTTCTAGAAAGTTATTTGTACAAGCTTGCTAAAGAGATGGGGCGGAAGCCTGCAGCTAATGAAATTATGTGGTGAAGGTCTTAACCTATTTTATCTCCCAGAAACATTTATTTGCCTGCAATAAATTAACATGATTTTAAGCAATAATGTGTCACAGGGAGTTCTCACAATTTTTTATAATGTGAAAGCAGCAGCTGATATTTCATCAAATTACAGCTAGTGTCTCTGTTGAACTGTTTTGATTCATAGATTCATAGATTAGTACTAAGCTAACTGCCCTTGAGAGCCATTTTAAGCCTAGCCAATTATCCCTTGTGAGATTCAAACCTTGCATCTTGTGTTTGTAAGGCAAACACCTTAACCATTAGGCCACCCTCCCAACCCAGGGTGTTTTGTTAGGCACAACAGTACTCTGTGAGGTGTTGCATATGTTCATAATCAGCTAATAATTTCTGAAAGACTTAGCTTTCCAGGGTGTGTTACTACAACTGTTCTTCATGGGACCAGGACCATGTTCAAGACATGCAGTCAATCACTTATTCTGCTTCAGACATCTCATTCTGCATTGCATTTCTTTACTACTTACATGAGGATCATGGTCACTTCTGGATATGTATAATGATACAAAACTGACAGCATTTAGAAGTGTTAGGAAGTGATCATCTGTACAAACAACAATTATGACTGATGTGGGACCAAGAAGGATGAATATTACATAGGTGGTGAAGTAAAAAAGCAAAGTGGAGATTCATCTCAGCAGGACACAACACAGCACAGTTCAAGGCTTATTTGATATAAAAGTTAGCACTTTCATGGTAGTAAACCACTTCGTCGGATGGTAATGGAGTTTTTGTAGTGTCAAGTTGCCAGCCTGGGACCCAGACTTCACAGAAGGCACACTCACACACATGCACCTATCTGTATGTCTTTTAAAACTCACTCGACCACAGTGAGGATATGCAGACTCCACACAGAAGGCATTCCAGCCAAGAATCAAACCAGAGAAACTCTTGCTGTGAGGCGACAATGCTTAATCACTATATCTGTATATATAAATATATACACTCACCTAGGTTGATACCACAATATAAGCGAAAAATGATTGACTTCAACAATTGGCTTAGTTCCTGGTGTTATTCTAAGGGTATCCAGTTCCTGTCAGCCAGGGATGACATGGTTGATAGACCACGCTGCTTTGCCAGAGATGGTCTTCACCTGTCACCTCTAGGCTTTCAGTTACTGGCTAAGCCATTTGTCTCCTCCATAGTGCCTTTTTAGGGAAGGTCTCAAGAAGAGAATTTCTTATGTGAAAATATCACTCACAAATAAATTAAAGGTTATGCTGCTAAATGCTAGGAGTTTAAATCAAAAACTGCACTCTCTGGAAGCATTACTCTCACTGGAGGATGTTGATGTCTATGCAGTCAGAAAAACTTGGTTCAGGGCCGCAGAGAGTAATCTGGCCTTGCAAGGCTACATTGTCTTCCATACTTTTAGACCACAAAATGAACGTGTGAGAACCAAAGGAGGAGTATCTATTTTCATCAAAGATAAATACACCTCTAAACTGACTAGACAGAAAACTCCATGGAGTTATTCCAGGTTCAGCTAACTGTGGGTATGACCCCCCTTCGAGTCATCATTAGCTATAGGCCCCCCTTCAAAGAACCAAGATGCCCATGCTGTTCATGTGGACCTACTTGAGTCAATCAAATTACAAAAAAAAACAAAATGAGATGGAAACGTGGTCAACGTTTTAATGAACGTACCTTGAGAGAATGTATTAGGGAGCACATATATAGTATTAAACAAAAAAATAATAAAAATGCCTTGTACAAGCATTCGGTTGAATGCTCTAAATACAAGAAATGTCTTTTTTCTGTATTGGAAGTAGTCAGTATTGATTTAAGGGGTGGTGATTTCAAGAACCACCTTGAACAAAAAGAAATATTATGGCAGGTAAAATTAAATGCTGATAGAAAGCCAGGTATAAACGGGTATATTAACATTAAGCGTTTTTTAAAATATAGGAAGTTGGGACTTAATAAGGAAGTCCCTTTTAATGTTTTTGAATAGTTTTTAGAAAGAAGTTAATTGAAGTTTATAGGTATTTATTAACTCTTATTAACATTGTTTGTAATTAGTTGTTTAATTGGTTAGGGTATTTATTCTGTGTATACTTGTTTTAACTTGTATTCTAGTCTATATGACGAAAATGTTTATTAAAGTGTGGTACGTTATTTGCTGGCACTGTATTTGCACTTTTTTCACCACTTGTGGTTCGACCAGTAACTTGCTGCCTTCATTGACCACGGTTCCGTCTAGTTTTGTTTTTTTTGTTCTACAATGAGTTGGGTATGCTTACTTTTTTGGTTTTCAATCAAATTACAACCAAACACTCTAGTCGTGGGCAATTTTAACTATCCCTCCATTGACTTTGAAACCTATAAGAGTTCCAACATGCTCACTCAAAGGTTCCTGGACTTTGTTAATACTAATGCCCTGGAACAAATAGTATGCAACCCCCACAAGGGGCTCAAATATGCTAAAGCTGATCCTCCCCAACATGGGTGACTATTGTACCAACACAATTATATGACTCTCACTGGCTAAATCTGATCATAAATCAGTCACATTTGAAGTGGCTATAACACCTGAACCCTTCTTAGATGAAATCAGGCTAAAAATTTCACCAAAGCTAATTATACCCTCCTAAGGGATGGCATAAACAATTTCCAAGCTCCGGTTCCCACAGATGGCATTGACAACTATACTAAGGTATACACAAATGCCCTATAAAAACACTTGTACAAATGTATCAACAGAGCTGTACCTGATAGGATCAAAACAAAATCCTCAAGAAAAAAACAAGCCTCCCTACTGGACATCTAGCATTAATAAGTTATACAACAAGAGGAAGAAGTTGCTGCCTAAGAATAAAAAAGAGAGGACCCAGCACTGGAAGAACACCCTCCTCTGCTTGAACAAACAAATAAGACAACTTGTAAAAATCCTCTAAGGGCAACTCTGAAAAAAATGTAGCAGCCATAGCTAAGGATAACCATAAGGCATTCTTTGGCTATATCCATAACCTAAAAGGCAGGATTAGCTGTGGATGGCATCACATACACACTGGTCATGCAAAAATAGCTAACCTATTTGCTGACAGCTTGGGTGAAAATTTCACCTTCCTGCCCCCGTCCAAACATTCCACAAAGCATTCCTTCTACATCTCCCCCACCTTGCATCTCTAAAGAGCAAGTCAATAATGCTCTCTCAGAAGCCAAAACCATGGCCTCTATGGGATTGGATGGCACCCCAGGTTGCGTATTAAATGGTCTAAAACATGAATTAGCAACTCCATCAGGTAATCCCTTCAACCACAGCCCGAGTACTGGTTTTGTCCCTGCTGAATGGAAAACAGCAAGCATTATCCCTCTTCACAAAGGGGGTACAGCAACAGACCCATAAGCTTAACCAACCTTATCTATAAGGCCATGGAACAAATCATCATGGACCTTATAAATAAGGATATAGGTGGTCTCCAAGCCCTTGATCTGACACAGTTTGGTTTTGGCAAAGGCAGGTCAAGCCTGTTAAACCTGGTGGACTTCTTTGAAAATGTCATTAGAGCTACAGAGGAAGGCAAAGCTGTGCATACAGCCTACCTTGACTTAGCCAAGGTTTTTGATACAATCCCATATTCAGGTATCATTGATAAACTCTCCCAGCTATCAACCATTATGTCATCAGGTGGATTGCTAACTGGTTCACTAACAGATCACACTCAGCCAAAGTTGAGGACTTTGCCTCACCCACCAAACATGTCACCAGTGGGGTTTCACAGGAGTCAGTGCTGGGCCCCTTATTGTCTGGAATATACTTCTCAGAGGTTCAGACTGAAAAAGAGGGTTTGTGACTGACTAAGTTTGCTGATGACTGCAAATTAGGTGCAATCACTGAATCCCCAAATTATGTCAATATACTTCAAGAGGCACTTACACAAACCAATGATTGGTGCCAAGGCCATGGACTCATCTCAATGCAAAATAATGCAAAATTTACTGTACATTGATCAGGTTTTTCTCATATCAAAATAACTCAGCTGGTTCATTGGAGTAACTGGGACACTGCATTCAATGTGACAATCCTCAGGAACCAATTGGATGTGACTAGTATTTCATCAAAACATGCTATTTATTTTTTGTTTGCACCCTGTAGACTCATGTTTCTTTTCTGCAACAATTTTAACTTAAAGCAGGCAGCTTTGATTGGCCGATGGATAGGAAATGGATGTGTAGAATGGTGCTAAATATAAAAAAATGTTAATGTTTTGATTTTAATATTGCACGTCAGTACATATTTTGTCTTCCAGGTATTAGATTTGTTTAACGTACCTCTCCACTGCTCAGATTTTTGAAGAATATCCAGATTTTTGCATCACAATTTCGTCTGTTCCACTTAAAATTTTGGTTTTCTGGGAAATCATTGGCAAATCATAGATGATCGAAGTCAGAAAATGACAGGCTTAATTTTAGACATCATAACCTTCAGCAACTTCATGCTAATGCAAAAATATTCTTATTCCATAAAGATTTTACATTTTTGAGAGTAATATTTAAAAAAGTACAGTTTTGTACCTACCATAAATGTAGATGTTCGAAGATCCACATTGCTGCAGTCCTAACACTTGGGTAGTCCGCTGTCCCAGTCGGCCCGAATACCAAAGTATAAGGCTGACGTCGGTCAAGGCGCATTAGTCTGACGTCAGGACGTCAGGGTACAAATGCGCATGACCGACATCATATCCTCAGTCTTTTCTTGCCCCAGATGTCAGAAGACCCTAAAAAGATAAGGCCAAAACCAAAAAACACCAAACACTCCTGTACCAAATATATGTACAATATATACAATTTTACAAAAGTACAACCCCACCCACACAACCACCCCTAAACACAGAGGGGAAGGAGGGAGGGTAAATTGGACTGCAGCAATGTGGATCTTCGAACATCTACATTTATGGTAGGTACAAAACTGTACTATGTTCTTCATCTCACATTGCTGCAGTCCTAACACTTGGGTAGAATCCCAAAGCAGAGGTAAGGGAGGCTGGCAAATCATAAAGAAGCAGGAGCTGTCAACATGCCCTGCAAAATAGCCGTGGCAAAACCAGCCCTAGATTTAGAGTAGAGAGGAAGGTGGTAATGCTTAGAGAAAGTATGCACTGAACTCCAAGTAGCTGCCTCCAAAATATCCTTAGTTGCCACCCCTTAGAAATGCTGTTGAAGTGGCAGTAGCCCTAGTGGAATGAGGCCTAATCCCAGCTGGAATCTCCTTGCCATGATGGGAATAACAAAATGCAATGCAAAACCCAATCCACTTAGAAATAGTTTGTTTTGACACAGGCTTGCCCTGAGAACTCAAAGCAAAAGAAACAAACAACTGCTGAGACTGCCTAAAATCCTTAGTCCTGCTTAAATAATAACGCAACTGCCTGTGTACATCTAAAGTGTGCAAAGTCTTTTCCCCCTTATTTTGGGGATCTGCATAAAAAGTAGGCAAATGAATAGTTTGGTTTAAAGCCACACTAGAGACCACCTTAGGCATAAAGGAAGGATTAGTACGTAATGATACCCTATCCTTATGGAAAATCAAAAAAGGCTCAACCGCCATAAGGGCCTGCAATTCAGAAACCCTTCTTGCAGAAGTAATGGCCAACAAAAAAGCAGTCTTCCATGACAAGTATTTCAATTCAATAGTAGCCGCAGGTTCAAAAGGTTGCACAGTAAGTTTCTCCAACACAAAATTGAGGTCCCAAGCAGGAGTAGGAGCTCTACGTGGGGGTCTTATATTCTTTGCCCCTCTAAGAAATTGCTTGAACAAAGGATGAGAAAACAATGGTGGGTCACAATCATAGTGAGCTGAAATTGCTGCAGCATGAATCTTAATGGAAGAGAAAGACAAACCTTTGTCCAATAACTCAGTAAGATATTGAAGAGCCACACTCAAATTAGGCTCAGAAACCTCCAAATCCTTTGCTGCACTCCAAAATAAAAATCTCTTCCATTTTTCTGCGTACACTTTCCTTGTACTAGGTCTTCTGGCTTCCATAATCACATTCAAAACTTGTTGAGGAAGTTGAGACCTGCTGTGGTTCAAAACAGAATATGCCAGGCTGTTAGATGAAGAGAGTGAAGCTTGACATTGAGTAGATGACCGTCCCTCTGAGACAATAGGTGTGGAATCAAAGGTAAAGGCCATGGAGGCTTCCTTACCAGACTCCTCAGTAATGGGTACCAGTGTTGCCGAGGCCAATCTGGAGCTATTAAAATCATCCTTGGCTTGTCTTGTCTGACCTTTAGGAGTACCTTTGGGAGGAGAGGCAGAGGTGGAAAGGCATACACATGAAAATTTTTCCAACTGAAAGAAAGAGCATCCACTTTCCAAGTTGTGTGATGAAACCTTTTCGTGCAAAACTTTGGCAGCTGGTGGTTTAGTGGAGAAGCGAACAGATCTATGTCTGGAGTTCCCCATGACACTGTCAATTTCCGAAATACATGATGATCCAGTTTCCACTCGTGGGGATCCATGATTTGCCTGCTTAACACATCTGCTAAGGAGTTCTGTGCTCCCGGCAGAAACCTTGCCTGAAGATTTAGTTGCAAGCTGAGCGCAGTCTCCCACAAAATCATTGCTTGCCTGCATAGAGGATAAGAATGTGTTCCCCTTGTTTGTTGATGTACCACATGACAGTTGTGTTGTCTGTTAGAATCAACACCTGCCCTGGAAGAAGTAACTCCTTGAAAGCCATTAATGCAAACTGGACTGCTAACATCTCCTTCATGTTGATATCTAGATGCTGTAGTCTGGCAGGCCACTTGTCTTGTATCCACTTTCCATTCAGATGAGCTCCCAAGCTATGTCTGAGGCATCTGTCGTTAGAATCTGACTCGCCTCTGGCCGGGTCACAGAGAGTCCCTTGTTTAGGTGACATTCCTGAGCCCACCACAAAAATTCCTTTTGAATGCAAGGTATTATTTGAATGACAGTGTCCAAATCCTGGCAGTGCTGTGTCCATACATTTTGAGATACCATTGCAGCTTCCTCATATGCAGTTTGGCATTGGGAAGCACCAGAATACAAGATGCCATGAACCCTAAGGCTTGAAGGACTGTCCTTGCAGTCAGCCCGGACTGAAGAGATAGTTGATGGAAGTAAAGGGAAAGATTCTTTTGTTTGTCCGGGGTTAAAAAGGCCATCTGGGTTGCTGTATTCAGTCTCACACCCAGAAAGCACATGTCTTGAGAGGGTACTAGACTGGACTTTATTTCGTTCACAGAATACCCCAGGCATCTTAGCACTGCTATCACATATTCCAAATGCTGAAAAAGGTCTTCCTTTTCTTGAGCCAGAATCAGGCAGTCGTCCAAGTAAGGATAGATTTGTATTCCTTTTAGCCTGAAGTAAGCTATCACTGGAGCCAGAACTTTTGTGAATACTCTGGGCAGTAGATAAGCCAAAGGGCAATGCAGAGAACTGATAATGGGAATTCCCAGCTCGAAAACGCAGATACTTCCTGCAACTTAGTCTGATAGGCACATGAAGGTAAGCCTCCTTGAGATCTAAAGTTCCCATCCAGTGATCTTTTCCCAGCAGAGGTAAAAGCTGTTGTAACGTCAACATTTTGAACTTGGGAATGTCCAGATAAGTGTTGAGGATAGATAAATCCAAAATTGGTCTCCACGTGTTCCCCTTTTTGGTACTAGGAACAGGCGAGAATAAAATCCTAGGCCCCTTTCTGGCACAGGAACCGCTGAATGGCCCCTATTTGGAGTAACAGAGAAATTTGCTTGTGAGCCTCTTTTCTTTGTAGAGGAGGAATGTCTGGCATGCCTTTGAAAGGAGGCAAGGTATGGAAATAAAACCTGTAACCGTGGTGAATGATATCCAATACCCATCTGTCTTGGGTAATTAAACTCCAATTTTCTTTGAAAAGTGCCAGCCTTCCTCCCAAAGGTGCTGCCAGACGAGAAGGCTCTGGCAGCTGAAAAGGCAGGTCATTGGGTCTGTTTACGAAAGGACTGACCCCTGCCCTCACCAGAAGACTGAGCAGGTGAACTCCCTGTTCTAGGCCTAAAAGAACCTTGAGCTCTGCCCCTACCACGTCTAGACCTACCCCTAGACAGGGAATCATAAGAAGGATATGTCCACCCCTTAGTAGGCCAATTCCTACTAAACTTCGGAGGCTGAACCTGCAAAAAATCTTTAACAGTCTGCATAGACTTAGCCTTGTCCTCCATTTTCTTTAAAACTGCTTCCACAGGCGAACCAAACAACACATCAGATTGTAACGGAGCATCTAAAATCCTTGTCTTAACATGCTCAGCTAAATTCTGATCCCTCAGCCAGGCGTGCCTGCGAAGAACAGAACCAGTGGCAGCCACCCTCGAAGAGGCCTGTACAGCATCAAAACCACATTGCAAAGAATGCTTACCCACCTGTTCAGAAACATGAACTAAATCCTGCAACTCTTTACACTCAATACCTTCCGCCAGAGCATCCACCTTAGACTTCAATTGTGAAAGGAGATAATTTTGGTATTTTAACATGTGGAACTGGCAATTCAAAGCCCTCATGGCTAAAGTGGAAGAAGTATACACCTTCTTTCCCCATCTATCCAAAGCCCTTGCCTCTTTATCAGGAGGAACAGGATTTTTAACAACAGAAGCCTTAACACCTTTAGGCCCCTGAGAAACAGTTTCTGGGTCTGCCCTAGGACTCTTAAAAAGATACTTATGAGCTTCAGGCACCCTATAATACCTATCCGGTTTAACTGGGGCAGGAGGCAAAGAATCAGGGTTCAGGGAAGCCTCTGCAAAACATCTTCCACCACATCCAGAACAGGAGGTATAGCTAAAGGCCTATGCTGGGGTAGAAACAAAAATTCCCTAAGCCTTTTCCTGGAATCAGAGAAATCTTGACCTTCCCATTTAAAATGCTCCCTCATGGAATGAAGAGTCTCTGAAAAAGAAAAATCCTCAGGAGGAGAAGCCAAAGGAGTAGAATCATCTACATCAGAATCAGAATAAGGAGGATACTCCTGTAAGTCTTCAGCCGAAGACTCAGAAGCCTCCGAACACTGCTCAAAACTCTCAAGCTCAGGTTCCACCCTAGGCCTCTTATCAGGAGGGCATAGAACCTCTAATCATAGTAATCAAATCTTCTGCCATTTTAAGCATATGTTTCTTAGGCAGAGACCCTGAAGAACTAGGAGAGACACCCACTGAAGTTAAACCTGGCCTGCCTCTCGAAGAAGCCTTGGAAACAGAAGGGGAGGGCCTAACCACCTTAGGAAGGGAGGGGAGAACAGCTACCTGAGAAGCCCCTTCAGCCTGGCCTACCTCCTGAGAGGACACATCTTGTAACAGTAAAGTCTCTCCCTGAGACTCCAAAGAAACTTCTGGCAGAACCTCCGGCTCCACCGAGCCCTCTAAAGAACCGACGTCCGGGACAGATGGTTCTTCCAACCTAGGCTTTGCTGCTTTGTCCTTGCGCTTTTTAGACGAAGTGGCGCCGGAGCATCCGACGGCATTTTATAATTACAACGCTTCCCAAAACTAACCTGGCACAGTCTAATCTTCTCTTTATAGTGCGTTTGTTAAATCTAGCACAAGAGCGACATCCAACAACGTCGTGCTCAGGCCCTAAGCAAGGTATACACAAGGTATGGTAATCCCTATGAGGTATCTGTTTCCCACAAGAAATACAGTTATTCACTTTTTCTGACATCCGGTTAAATACTGAGGCAAGAAAAAAACAAAATATTCCCCAACGGGGTACTTAGCCAACTTTGATTCGGTCTGAAACTCCGACTTCAGAAAAATTTCAGAACGCCAACCTGCACTCGCAATACTGCTTCTGCATCGGACCATGCGGCAAAAAAGACTGAGGATATGACGTCGGTCATGCGCATTTATACCCTGACGTCCTGACGTCAGACTAATGCGCCTTGACCGACGTCAGCCTTATACTTTGGTATTCGGCCCGACTGGGACAGCGGACTACCCAAGTGTTAGGACTGCAGCAATGTGAGATGAAGAACATCTGTCCCTACTTTTGGGCCTTTGTCACCCTATTATTTATAACTTTGCCCAAATTGTTTGCTCTATGCAGCTGAGAAGAATCATGTACAGGGCTTATTCCAGTGGACAATGTACGATAGCTCAGTGTGCCATGAGAACTTTATGACGATCTGCTTATCTTCGCGTTCTTCCTGCTTTCTCAGCTTCCCCACTGGATTGGTAATAGTGAAGATTTGATGTACTATCAGTGAAACCATAGTCAGCAGCAAACTGTCACAACTTACTTGACATCAAATGTGTACAATTTTTGTAATCAGATACATTTGTAGACCTTACCTTGAGAGCATTATTTTCAATCCAATGGTTATCTGTTGGCTTTTCAGGGTTTGTACATTGATTATTTCTATGACAAAAAAAGTAAGTTTGCAACAGTAATGTAGCTTTTGCTCTAAAAATCATAAATCATCAGCTGTGTTTTGCTATGCACCTTTGGTAAGGGAGTGGACATAAATGGCTCTTGTGTCTGTGATGGTTTACGGATAATGCAGAATTAACACATGGACAACAGGTCTATGAGATCTTTATTTAAATTTTACTACCACACTAATAATGTATTCATCTTACAACATTTTGTAAGACTGCAATGACCATCATATATTTGATGCAACACATCTGCTCACAATGAAGTTTGTGCTATGATTCACTGCACGAGATTGTACAAATATACACTTGTCACTACTTACAGTCTCCGCACATTTCTTTACAGCATTCCCATCCTTAATAACTTTAAGGCATCACAAAAATCAAAGCTTAAGCAATGCTATAACAAAATTGTTAAATTTGCATGAAATACCTAATTTAGAACCCACCACTGTATAGCACTAAAAAGCCTAAATTGGTTACAACTACCTCATCAAGTAACGTATACACAGTTTTTTACCACCTATAAAATTATCCAGAATCCATCTGCTTGTCCAGCACTAAATGATATTCTACATAGGTTTGTTCCCAGTCAGTCACTTCAATCCAGTGACCTAAAACTCCTGTCTGTCCACAAACCTACCAAATCTGCTCTGCATTCTCTGCACTTGAACTATTTTAATTAGGCCTGGAATTTCTTATCTATATTTAAAAGGTCAGTACCATCTCTCCCATCCTTCAAAACCATTCTGCTCAGCAGCAGGATAAACAACATCCCTAAATGTGAACAAATACCTATTCATTCCTTACATCTCCTTGCTCTCCCTTCTTTACTTGCTTCCTTACTTCTATCAATTTGTCTCCCATCGCTTTCTCTCTACACATACCAGAAGCTTGCTTTTCTCTCACTTTGTACTGCAAATTCTGTTTGTATTATACTAACTTAACTTTAATTTCTCTATAAACTAGCTAAAATTTCTGTAACTGTTAATTCTGACTGTGTAGTACATATGCATCTTGCTTATTGTCCATGGCTTTAACCATTCCTTTTACACATGTTTAATAACAAATTGCTAATCTTGGTCATTTTATGTAGCTTTCCTAAGCTTGTTGGTCATTATTATATTCCGCACATAGGCAGCGATATCTTCATTGGTATCAGATAAATTCTGATTAATGTACAATACTTCTGGATAACACATCTGCAAGAACTAGCTGTTTTCCTGGAACATCGATTGATTTGGATTTAAACCATACTAATCTCATATGAATCAATTAGTGACTCCACTGGCTTGTGGCCAGTCTGGCCCTGGAAACTCTTGAGGCCTAATAGGTATCTGGAGAACTTTTCACTTGCACATACACTTGTAAGGCACTCTTATTTGAGGCACAATTTGTCTAGCATTTGGCTTAAAGGATTAAGGAGCTGTTAGTGATATGTTTCCTGTGCTCCACAGATGCAAGGTTTGATTCCCTCAGCCTCTGTAACCTAACTGTGTGACTCTGAGCAAGTCAGTTAATCAGACACTGCTCCCAGGCTGAGAGTGAAAAATATCTATGTAGATTTGTTCTAGAGAACTAATAAATAAATAAACATCTCCGTTCAGCACTGGTTAGCATTCTAGGGTAACAGGTAACAGGATGTGACACTTGCTCATCCATTTGAGTAATGCTGCCCCTAGGCCATAGCGACAAGCAGCTGCACTCACTATTGTCTGTTAATGACAACATAGTATACTAGCACTGGAGCTGTATTTCCTTAACTTTGTTGAATGCTTGGACTTGAGCATAGCTTCATAACCCAGCTAAATTTTTTGTTAACAGGTCAACTAAATGATGTTGAGGCTTGGTTACAAAATAACATGGTTGATAAGTATCCTTCTCTTTCTGGCAAACACTTTCACTCCAAATATATCTGATTAAGAAAAATACTTATGCAGAATGAGCAAGGAATTTCCATCAAAAACTATAAACCAACACTTCAGGAAAATACTACAATCGTGTAAAAAGCTACGAGATGGCAAATGGTGTGGTATGAAAAGAAACTGGCCACTAAGGTAACCACACAGTATAACATGCACACCAGGTTTTGGGGGAGGGGGGGTTCCAGCAACATCAAACTATTGCTGGATTACTCTATAGTGGTGGAAGAAATCTATACTGCTGACATCTTTTCCAATAATATCTGCTCTCACTACATTTTTATTCAATACAACAGACAAGACCATGTTCAGTAATATTGCTGCCTGTCCATGTCTTCTGGTAGTAATAGTTGTTGTTGCAGCATTTAGGGCAATTAAATGTAAAGCTGCAGAAAGCCTGTATGAATACAATAGATAATATCTATTTAGGACACTTCCAGCAATGACGACCTGTCTTGCATCTCCTTTTCAGTAAACCATGCACAACGATTATGTTGCTGAAATTTATTAAAAAAGATAATGCGTTACCGGTTTCAAAGGACAGCAACTACGGTATTGCTGCTATCATGCAATCAGCTTAACAATTGTAGCAGGAAAGGTATTAAAGAGACCAATACCATCCATATTCTCTTTTACTGTCAGATAGATATATGACATTGCACAGCATGCATTTCTTCTTGGAAGATCTTGTCCAAGTTAACCTCATTGTGTTTACACTAATGTGGTGGACTTATTTGAATAAAATCTTCCTGCTTGGTGTTACTAATCTTGAATTAACAAAGGCTTTTGATTTTGCTCCTCCTGGGAGAATGCTTGAGGTTATGGAAAGTCTGAAAATTGATAAATGTATCATAGTATGGGTTGCAAACTGACTGTATGACACAATTCATAAGGCTGGGATAAATATTCAGACGAATCCACCATTAATGCTGCTATCCCACAAGGTCTCATGCTGGGGCCATTTTCTGTTTATTTTGTTCATGTCTGCCATCCCTTTTTCTAGTGAATTGTGGAACAGGATATATGCTGATGACACAAATATTGGGAAGGTAGTGAAAAACACTATTCATCATGATATCTTATGGAGGTATGCGTGATGAACTGTTGTCTTGGTGTAAGGGTAACAGAGCCTTGTGTAATCCGAAGAAATGCAGGTAAACATCGATATCCCTATACTGTAGACCATGAATCTATTCCAAGTGTAACCAAAGTTAGTGATTGGGGGGGGGGGGTAACTTGTAAAATCATCAACATAAATTTAAGTTTTGTGACTTTTTTATGCTAATGTTATGAAATCATGAATGACATCTTGAAGACTAGTAGTAGAAGGTTCAGCGATTTGATGATTCCCTCTTATGTTGCCGTCATTAAGCCACATATAGATTATAGTAGGGCAATGTGTATTTATACTAAATCCTACATTAATAGATTTGAGAGAATTCAGAAGACATTGACAAATAAAATCACAGGTCTTTGTGGTATGACCTCCAAGGCTAGATTTCAAGTGCTAAAGTTACATTCTGTTGTTGATAGGTTGATAAGTGGTGATATTATTCTATCCTCAAGTGTCTTAATGATAAAATGTCCTTGGTGTACAGCATACCATATTCATTGATCACGGAGTTAATACCAACTATATGAACCTACTGGTTAAAGTCACCCAATGAATCTTAACAAGTTAAGAGCAACAGCTTTGTTTTCTGGGGTAGAATAATCTATAAATCTTTACCACTGCATATTAGATTTTCTTTTTCTTCTCTAGCTTTAAGACAAGAATAAATGAGTGGTTTGATGAGTTTGTACAGGACAAAATTTAACAGATTCATAATTTTATACTAGGCTAATGGCCACCTGAGGTTTAGATGTCTAGCCATGGAACCCAACCAAATTTTGTTCCAGAGTTTCTTGGATGCCTGTATGGTAGGGTATTTAGTAAAGAGGTAGCTAAAGGTTATGTAGGGGAGTATGTTAGGTGGGCATTAATTTACTTACTGTCAACCCCTGTTCATGAAAGACATGGGGGACAGCCTCGGGGGTGAATGTTTGATTTCCTGTCCAATGATCAAGGTTTCTTTTTAATAGGGTCAAGGATGAACTCTGCTGAACATAAAAGGGAAGCTTATTCCAGAGCACGGGGATACTTTAAGACACATATTGGCCTTTCCAACATTTTCTGATTATGTCACAGATAGAATTCAGGTCCTTTGATTTAATGTTTCTGGTGCTGTTTGTCTTGCAGATATGCTAGACAACCATCAGAGCAGGATCCGAGGATGCTATACATGATAGGCATAGATCGCCTCTCAGTAACCTGTAGGAGAGTGAGTACAGAGATAGGGCCTTTAGGTGATCTGTAAAGGACAGGGTAGTCATTCCCTGCATTTTCCTGGTGAGGAACCTTTGACTGCATTCCAGTAGTTACAAATGCCTGATAAGATGCATGTCAGAGTGAGTATTGTACTCACTGATGGGTGCGATGAGGGCTGACTAGAATAATACTATAACTTCCTTGGACCTGGATGCCATACCATTACTTATAAGTTTGGTGTCATAACATGATTTTCTTACTATCCTGGTTACATGATGGTTGAATGTTAGATTGCTATCTACATATATTCTCAGATTCCTGTCAGGTCAACTTCGAGAGATGTTTTATCGATGAAGGAATTAGAATGGATGGAGTTGCCCAAAGGTACTATAATATATTTCTTTCCAATGATTTTTAATCTATGGCTTTCAAAACCAGTCATTTGTTTGTGTTAGAACCTCATGTAGGATATTACTGCCATGAGTAGAATCTATGATAGTTCTCAATTTACAGTCATCTGAAAACTTGGTAACCCAGAAGCATTTCAACAGTGTTAGTATATCTTTAAAATAGTTCACATCAGTTATATATATTTATATATTTTTTTTTTTTTGAAAAAGTCACATGAATACAGTCAGCCTATAAAAACATAAGATTAATTAACCACATTAAATACCAGTTAAAAACAATCAAGTTTTATTAAATATTAAAATACATTAAATATATTTTCCGTAGTGTTAATCATTCTGTTTTTTAATCAAAATAGGTTTTATATTAACCATATTGTTTAATCCTGGCTCAACATCAGCTCTCAGCCTAATTATCCAACAATATTCTCTGCTTTCTAGTGCATTGTATAAATTGCCACCCCTGATTTGTTTATGTACTGTATCTATCACTCTAAACTTAAAAGTATGTTCAGGTCCTTTTTCTAATGCATGCTTGCTCAGCGCATTTATTTCAATTTGCCTACGTACATTTGATTTATGCTCTATTATGGGCTCTTTTAGTTTTCTACTCTCTTGTCTACATTAAAAGATGAACATAATGTGCATGTCACTAAACAGACAATATTAGCTGTATTACAAATAGCTGCACATTTAAATGTGCGTTTCTCCTGTGTTTGGATGTTTGAACAATAGTGCTATCTTTTTTATAAATATCTTCACAACAGCTACAATTCATATAAGAATATGTACCATCTTTAAGGGCATGTTGTTGTTGTTTTTTTATACTTTGAAAATCTTTATAACATAATTTCATTTTTAAATTCTGAGAATTTCTATATGCAAAGCCAGGCTTGTCTTCTAGTATCTGCCGTAACTCTGGCATAGCCATCAGTATACTCCAGTTTTTTTCAATTATTTTCTTAACACCTTCAGTTCTTAAGTTGTACATTGTCGGATACTCAAGTTTCTCCACTCTAGATACATGGGATATTGAAACAGATTGTTCCATGTTAAAAATTGCTACATTTTTCTCTTTTCTTTAATCCAATACCTCATTCTTATATTGTCTAATCATTGTCTGGGGATATCCCCTCTCCAAAAATTCATTAGCCATGTTTTCTAACTGATATTTACATATTTCATTATTGCTGTTCAGCCTATTCACTCTTGTCATCCGTGCCCTTATTATTCCTTTAAATACATGTGGTGGGTGCATGGTGTTTTTATGTACATATCGATTCACCTGTACGTCCTTTTTATAAACATTGCTTTGAATCTTATCTTTTTTATCCAGCATTATGTCTAAAAAACAATATTTTCACAGTTGAACATGCCATTTTAAATTGGATGAACAATGTAGTACTCTCTATATATGTTACAAATTTATTCAGTAGCTCCTCTGTTCCATTCCATATTAAAAATCATCAACATATCTCCCAAAGTACAAAACATTATCTTTCATTTTTTTCTGTGCACTAAATATTACATTCTTCTCCCATTGATGCATTACCAAATTTGCATAGGTGTTAGCCATTGCCATACCCATGGCTACACCTGCTACCTGAAGATAAGGTTGCTCATCAAACAGAAATATTTTTTTTGTTAGGACTACATGTAACAGATAACATATATTTTCTATTTCTCCTGCTTGCATTTCAGCCTCTTCATTGAGAAAACTACGAATAGCTTCTACCCTATATTCATTCGGTATCACAGTAAATAATGAGTTTACATTCAGTGTAGCAAATAGAAAATCTGTACAAACATTAGACACACACCAATGTTTTAATTTATACAGAAAATCATTTGTCTCTTTTAAACAACTCTTGTAGTGTGGCAAATATTTACTTAAAACTGAAGATATATTGACAATGGTTCAGTTACCCATCACCTGCCTGAGACTATCGGTCTCATTGGGGGAATGGGTCATAGATTTATGAAGTTTAGGAATTCCATAAATTCTTGGTATTTTAGGGCAAGGAATTGTAAAAAAAAATTGAACATTTCTATCGTTAAATTATTATTGAATTGCATATCATAAATATACATATTATATTCACTGATGCATGCTTTAACATCCAGAAAACTTATCTTAAAGGTTTTTTCATCATTCAAAAATGTATACATTGCTCTCATATATTTCTCCTTGTCCATTGTTACAGTTGCCCCTCCCTTATCAGCTTGTTTGATAACTATCTATTCATTTGTAATTGTTTAAGCCC
This sequence comes from Protopterus annectens, assembly GCF_019279795.1. NCBI lineage: Eukaryota > Metazoa > Chordata > Ceratodontiformes > Protopteridae > Protopterus > Protopterus annectens. The sequence goes on along the minus strand of NC_056750.1, from coordinate 487,416,221 downwards.
TTCATTTTCTTGATATGTTAAGTTATAATACCTCTTCTTAACTTTTTTTTTTTTTTTTTTACATACAACTCTCTTAGTTCATTTTCACATATATCATGAAATGCCATTACTAAAGGAAAACTTGTTGGTATGAATAAACTTGTTTTCTTACAAACATCAACCGCATCAATATAGTGTGTATTTCTAAAAATAAGTTTAAGGTTTAACTTTCTAATAAACATTTTCAGATCTGTTAAAGCATTCACTATCATCCAATGAACATGGTATACATTTCAGTCCTTTCTCTATCAATGTGTTTTGTGCAAACAAAAGTTTACGGTTAGAGAGGTTAACAATACCTGCTATGTGATCAGTCAATGCAGTGCAGTTTTTTTTTTTCAAAAATGGGTTGCTGTTCTTGCGCTTTATAGCATCGCCCATATTGTTGTTTGGTTGCCGATGCAACAAATGATCCCTTGGGTGCCCTTCTTGATAAGTAATTAATTTTTCTGCTACTTCTAAATGAAAAGGGGCTTTTAAAAAATCCAGTTTTTGAGTGGCATTTTTAACTGTCACTTCTTTATGCTGAACGCCATTCAATAAAGTTAGGGAAGCACTTGGCGAATCATCTACCACTTTCTGAGCATTTGAAACTGTACCTTGGACTGCCCCTTCTCCCCCTCTATCATTGGTTGTTTGGAACTGTCAACAGAGGAAGGAGGAGTATTCTTTTCTTGTACTCGTGATGTCATCAAACTGTTTCATAAATATTTGCATGCTCATTAATATTCATATTAGTTTCAATGGTGTTGTCTGTTGAGATAGAGTCAAGACGATAAAGTTCCCCCTTGCGAGTTTGTTTAGGGGGCTTTTTTTATACTGTTTTGCGCCAGAAAAAAATGTGACCCATCTTATAATTGTTCATATCTCTTAGAAGCTTATGTTTCTTTATGGCTTCCAGTTTACTATCTAGTTGCTGTAATCTGTCTAGCATTAGTTGTTACAAATGTGATATACTAGGAAGGTGTAAGCTGAATGAGATTTCACTTTCAATTTTCATGATTTCATTCATCATTTCCGATTCAATAGAAGTAAAATATTCATCCATTAATAGCATGTAGTCTGTACTGAGCTTCAAATTAAACTGTTGCCATTTTTTCAGAAGCTCTCGATAAGTGTTTGCATATGATGGCATTTTTTGAACACACAAGCCCCTAGGTGCAATCCCCAGCTCCAAATAAGAGTTAAAGCTTAGTTGCTGCCATTGGAGCTGTTTAAAGGCTTGCACTTTTCTTTCCAGTGCTGTTATTAACTTGCTGAAGCCTTCTGTTGGCTGGGCAATGACTTCCATGGCTTCTGAAGAATTATATGCTATTAATAAAAGTTAATTACCTTCTGTGGTCAGAAGACCTTTTAGTGAATGCAAGTTAGAGTGCTGCTCCATTTCTTTAGATATAGTTTCCATACTGCTGACTGTGTCCTTTTATAAAGTCCAATGCTCACAGTACAACCACTCACAAGATACGTATATTCTTAAGTTTGAGAATGGTGAAAAAACAGAAGTTAGCAAAGAAGTTGTTTAGTTCATATAAATCCAACTCCAAAGAAACACCAAGAACTTTATTACAACAAAGCTTTCAGCTTCAAATCCTTCACCAGTGTTAGTATATCTCTAAAAGAGTTCATATCAGTTATATACATTTTTGAAAAAGTCACATGAATACAGTCAGCCTATAAAAACATAAGATTAATTAACCACATTAAACAGTTAAAATCAATAAGCTTCAAAAACCATATAAAATATTAAAATACATTAAATATATTTTCCTTAGTGTAAATCATTCCATTTTTTAACCAAAATAGGTTTTATACTAACCATATAATTTAATCCTGAATCAGCATCAGCTCTCAGCCTAATTATCCAAGCATATTCTCTGCTAGTGCATTGTTTAAATCTCCACCTCTGATTTGTTTATGCACTGTATCTATCACTCTAAACTTAAAAGTATGACCAGGACCTTTTTCTAATACATGCTTGCTCAGCTCATTTATTTCAACTGCCAGTCCTGCTGCTCTGAATTTCTTGTCCTAAGAGAGCATTTCTTAATTGCAGTTAAATCGCATCTGCTATTAATACACTGCAGCAATTATCTGAGTATCCCAGTATGATCATAGAAGGGAGAGTTGCAAACATAACCAGCCGCAGATCTCTTATGATTATATCTATCTGAAGAGGGGTACCATTTAAAACAAATGAAGTGGAAACACCTTTTTGCCAAATTTTATTTTTATTTCTACTAAACAACCCTTTTTTCACATTTAGCTTGAAACCATTTTCAGTACACCAGGCATGTTATGTGTATATTCCAGCCCATGTTGGAGCACTTGGGTTTCAGTGGAAGAGCAGATAACATTAAACAGCTTGCAGTCATCAGCAAATTTGGCCGACTACAGTTGTGAGATATTGGCTTGGATGTTACTACACCCCTCCAAATCCCTGTTATAATTTTACATTCAAACACAACTTTACATCAAACCACAAAACACTGAAAACAGCTTCATTATATGCCCTGAGAATTAATTATTTTCAGCGGAATACAATACCAACATGGTAACAATTGCATGAGTATATTTTTTTATTTTTATTTTTATTTTACATTTGTTGACCGGGCTGGTCCAGCTGGATATATTTCCATTTTCAGTAGAGGCCCGGGGAGAAAAGCTCCACATATAAACCACCACCATACAAAAAATGTTTATAATAAACAAGAGAGGTATTACAGTTTAAATTATGGGAAGACTATGCGACGCACTACATTAATATATAATACACCTACAAATCATTTTACAGTATGAATATCTAGGGCAACCCCAAGACATTATTAGAATACATTTAAATCATTGGTTATTCTAGTTTACTCCAGATAGTTACTATTTCCAAGAGGTTAAACAGTAACAGTAGAAAAAGGTGGAAGTATAAAGAAATGGCAGGAATACTACCTTCTGGATACATTCATAGCCAAGTAGCAAAGATAGCTAATTGGTACCTAAGTAGTAGAGATAGCTTATAGGTGCTACTAATTCAGAGGACTAGACAGGAAGGAGTGGAGGAAAGTAGGAAGTCAAGAGATGACAGAGAGAAATCCAGAGGATCAGTCTGGGTGACAGCAAGGGCATAGCCAGTGAGTTTTAAGGTGTTTCTTAAGACTTTGTTTAAAGAGAGAAAGGGATGGAAGTGAGGTTAGGTCAGATGGCAAGAGGTTCCATTGTTTTCCAACGGTATTGGAGAACAATGAGTCCCCAGCTAAGTTGTTAGACTTGGTGGTACTGGCTAGAAGTTTATTGGAAGAGCATAAGGAATTAAGATTCCTTTAGGGTGCTATAAGGTTGTTGAGTATTGGTGTGTTGTTGGGTTGGTAAAAAAATCTTATGAACAATGGTAAGTTGGGAAAGTATCAGAAGGTTTTTTAGTTCGAGCCAGTCTAGCTGGTGAAGGTTAAGACAGTGGTGAGTTCTATATGGGTTTCCAGTGGCAAATCTAGCAATACTATTATAGGAGTTGGCTAGTTTGGTAAGATTATGTTTTTTTAGATTAGTGTATATGGGTGCAGCATACAGAAGAGTTGAAATTAGATGGGAGTGGGCAATAGTCATTCTGGCTGTTGGAGTTAAGAAAGGTTTTATCCTATATAGGGAGACCAGTTTTTTATTAACAGATGTAATAGTGTTATTAATGTGATTGTCAAAGGTGAGGTTATTATCAATTGTGATTCCTAATAGTTTGGTGGAAGAGTCGGGGGATATAAGGGTGCCATTACTGGATTGAATGGAGAAATCTATGGGGGAGGACTTACTGTTTGTTGTAAACAGTAGTAGCTTGGTCTTTTTGGCATTCAATAGAAGGCACCATTTCAAGAACCATGCCTCTACTGTGTTGAAAGCTGTCTGGGTTAAAGATTGAAGTTCAGATATAGAGTTGGCAGAGCATAGGATTATAGAATCATCAGCATATTGTATACAGGTGGCTTGAGGAATAGCTATTTGAAGGTCATTGATGAATAAAGAGAAAAGAAGAGGGCCAAGAATAGAGCCCCGAGGGACTCCAAGGGAGATAGGAAGGTGAGATGATAGTTGATTCCCCCAAAGAACAGCTTGCTGTCTATTACTAAGGTAAGACTTGAATCAGAGAATTGCTTTGACATCAAGAGAGAGAGATGACAGAGTGTTTATGAGTAAGAGATGGTTAACCATATCAAAGGCTTTAGACAGGTCAATGAAGAGTGTTAATGAGAGGGTGCTATTATTACGGTTGTTATTAATGGTGTTGGTGAAGGATAGGAGAGCTGAGGTGGTACTATGAAAAGGTCTGAAGCCATGCTGACAGTTTGCTAGAATGTTATGTTGAGTTAAGTAGTCCATTAGCTGATGGTGAATACATTTTTCCATAATCTTGGCTAATGGAGAAAGGAGAGCTATAGGCCTGTAGTTAGAATAGTCATTAGAGTTACCTCCTTTGTGTAAGGGAATAATGTGGGAGATTTTCCGGAGATCTGGAATGGTTCCTTCAGTTATGGTACGGTTTATCAGGATGAATATAGGATAGACGACTACTTTAGCTGCTTGCTGTAGGTATTCAGATGGTAACTTATCGGTGGAGGGGGTACAAGGCTTAAGATTGTGGATACGTTTTTGGATGTAAGAGGTAGAGATAGGTTGTAGTTGGAATGTTGGCCGAGTATCAGGTGGGGAGTTAGGTAGATCTGAGTTGTCTGAAGCTAGTTGACTGGCTAGAGTTTGTATGGTGTCTGTGAAGAAGGTATTAAAGGCATTGGCTGTTTGATGGGAGGTATTGTTTTCTGACCCTAGAGGGGAAGGAGTGCTAGAGTGGCCTGGAAGAAGGAGGTTATTTAAGCTTGCCTAGAATTTGTGTGAATTATTGTGGTGAATTTGTTGCAGTTTGCAATAGTAGATTTTTTTTGTCAGAGAGAATAGCTTTTTTGTAGCATTTCTCAACTGTCTAAAGGTTTGTTGTTCTGAGATATTTTTGGTTGCTCTCCACTTAGCCCACGATTTATTTCTAAGTAATATTTTTTTGTCTGGTATCTTTTGAGAGCCGGGGGCAGGTTTGGATTTTGTTCTAATAGATCGTTTAGGTGCATGCCTGTCAAGGATTGTTAAGAATTTGTTACTGAAATATATAATAGCTTCTTCAAGAGGGAGAGTTTTTAGAGGGTTCCAGTCACAGGCACTAAGTTCCATTTGAAATAATACAGGCTGAAAGTTTTTCTTGGTTCGAGAAGTCCTATAGTTGGGGGCGTTGGTAATTTCATTCTTTTGTCTTATGATGTAAGTAAAAATGTGATCACTTACATCATCAAGCAAGGTTCCTACTTTATAAGTATGTTCTTGTTTATTGATTATTATCCAGTCTAGTATAGTTTCTTTATTGTTTGGTTTGTTAATTCTAGTGGTGGTGGTGATAGTTTGGTTAAAGCCATGCAAATTAATATGAGAAGGAGGATTATCTGTATTGATACTATTCCAGTCAGTATTGAAATCTCTTAGAATAATAGTTTCTTGTGGGAATGTAGTGTATATCCAGCATAGCGTATCCTCTATTGTAGTAATGTTATTACCTGGGGGTAGGGAGATACAGATTATGTATAGTGCTTTGCTGGGGTTGAGTCAAAATCTAGTGATTAATGAGTTCAACTTTACTATCTTGAGGTGGGTTATAAGGTATAGAGGAGATGTGTAGTTAATTTCTAAACAGTAGGGCTACTCCTCCTCCTTTGCATTTTACTCTGTCGTGTCTCAGTATATTGTACCCTGGGGGGATTATTTCGTTATCCTTAGTTGTGGGTTTTAACCAGGTTTCTGTAAGACAGAGGATGTCAAAGGAGTGACTATCAAGAAGGGCATTGAGATGGGCACCTTTGTTGTTAATACTGCAGATATTGAGATGACCTATTAGTAAGAAGTTAGAGAGACTTGTCTGGGTAGTAAGGGTGTTGGGAGAGGTACTAAGAATAGATATAGTAGAGAGATTAGAAGGGCCTGGGTTAGGGTGGATGTCACCATCTTTTAAGGTGGGAGATTTTAGTGCAGAAAAAGGGTTAGAATTAAGGCTAGGTAGATATTTTTTGTTTTACTCTGGGGTGGTTTAATTTCATGGGTGTAAGTCTATGATATTTAGGTAGCAAGTAGCAGGAGGTGGAGGTGATATTTATTTGAGGATGAGTAAGGGTATTGTTATATATAGATGTTTGTTTAGGAGAGTAGTTGAGGTAGTAGTAATTCACCTTTTCAAAAGAGGTCAGGAGATAGGTAGTGGTGAGGATAGGTATAAGAGTGGCTAAGAGTATTACCAAGGATAAGATAGTTTTAGTTGTTGTAGACATATTACTTAGTAAATGTGTACTGTTACTGCCAGGTAGGGCTAGGATGCAATAGTATCAGATAAAAAAATTAAGATAGGGTAGTAGAGAAGAGAAATGCTACAGGTAGAGAAGTTTTCTTCAAGTAGTATATAGGCAGGTAGGGTAGTAACGAATGAGAAATGGGAAGGGTAAAGAAGTTGTATAATGCTAAGGTAGGATAGAAGTGATGAAGAGCTTGTATGGGTAAAGAAGTTGTTTAAGGTAGTGCAGAGTTAAGGTAGGGTAGTAAAGAAGAAAAAATGCTAAGGGTGGAGAGGCTGATGAAAGTAGTATAGGTAGGGGTAGTAAGAGACAGAGTAATGGAAAGGCTATAAAAGGATGGGTGTGGCTTAGATAAATTGACTTGAGCCCAGTATAGGTTGGGTAGGAGAGAGGGTGTGGTTTTAGGAAGTATAAGGTTAGGACCACTGGGGGTGGGTGGGAATTGGGGGTAGGGGAGCAGAGTGAGCCCGTAGGGCGAACGGAGCGGGTAGAGCCAAGTGATGCTGAGAAGTAATCAGTTTTACAGTGAGACTGTAATTTACAAAACTTTAGTAGGTATGTGGTACTTCTTTGAGACACTAATTCCGTGAAATACTGGTGGAGTCCTTTTTGTCTACTTATTATGGGAGAAGGAATAAGAAGCAGTAATATAGCAGCAATCTTTATAGGTTCATACTAGGCTATCTGCCCTAGGCCATTTATAAGCCTAGCCAGAGTGTGTTTGGCTTTCGCCACCCATTTTAAATTAATTTTGCTATGCCTTTTTTTGAGGTTAGTATACTGTGCCTCTGTCTAACAGTGACACAGATGTGATAGCCGGGGTAAACCTACGATCTCCCATCCACTCATCAAGATTCCTCTTGAAGAGAGTCAATGTGGGACTCTGCCTAACCTGGACTGGGATTTTATTCCAGAGTGAAGGGAGCTTCTGGGTTATGAATCTGTCCCTCCAGCATGTTCTATTTATTTCAGTGCGGAGGTAAAAGCTCACACTGTGTGCATCACTGAACCACACATGACCTGCACACATCCACTCATGATGCACAGTTGTCTACCACAATGCAGCAAATATTTCTGAATCCCAGGGAAACTCTGCTCACATGTAGAAATACATTCAGTTTCTAAACTTTGTATTGATTGCAGCTGTGCATGTACTATTTTTTATCAGAGGTATGAAAGTCAATGCTGTAGCAACACACAACTGTGAGTTTTGTGATTTAGAACTTTTTCTCTTCCATCTTGTATGACTGGCAGCAAATGCATGTGAGTTCATTTAATGCCATATTCATTCTTTAAATAACTGTAGCTTTATTGCATAACTTCATGCTTAATTTCCAGTTATCTGACATCAATAATGCCCTAGAGAGCCATCTCAGCCATCTACTCTACATGCCCAAGCAATCACCTGACTCACTCCTTCAAGCCATGATCTCAAAGATGTGAATATCCACAGTATAAGGAGTTTGAGGAATTGTGGAAATAAATACAGAGTGTCCCAGTATGGTGTCTTCCTGATAGATGTGGAGAGCTTTTCTGACTGCCTCCATGCTGCCCCAAATTCCCAATGTGCATTACATTTGCCTTCACTTCTTAACTAACACTGCTGGTCTTCATCAATGACTAATAGATCCTGATTGTAGACCTGCTCCCCGGGATAAGTGAGCTGGTAAAATGCCACCATGCTCTATCGCTCTGGCTAACTCCTCAGGTATGAGTTGACAAATCACACCCCAGTTGTCTGCATTGAAGTTTAGGCTGAATTCCTCCATTCCTACACCAGTGGGATAGTATTACAAGTAAAAATGTAGGTGCTTAGCACTAAAGGTTTTCATTGTTGCTGTTCTTATATTCAGAGGTACCTGCTCAGTTCCAGTATCACAGCACTTTGTCATTGACAAACATTTCAGCTACATTAATCTAACGTTCCTTGCTTATCTATCCCACATATGTACCCCCTCTTTATATTTATATTTCCTATAGTCCCATTACTGATGGTGCGCTGGTGCAGATGTTTGCATTGTTGCCTCACAGCAAGAGGTTCTTTGATTTGATTCTCGGCTGGGGTTCCTTCTGTGTGGAGTCTGCATGTCCTCCGTGCATTCATGTGTGTTTCCTCTGGGTGCTCCAATTTACTCCCACATTACAAAGACATGCATCTGGAGTGTTTCTCCCCAGGCCTCTGCTGAAAGTTGGCCCATTCCAAGTCGGACTTTCCCGGTAAACAAATGTTAAAATAAAAATAAATACTACCGAATATACTTTTTTCTGAAAACGTCTCTGTAGCTAACATGCATCACTAACCAGTCTCAGTACTGCTCACCTTAGCCCATTTATAGCATGGATGAAGCAGAGTCCATTCATCTATTATTTTTAATGATGCAACAACATAGAGCATTGTTCTAATGGCTAATTAAGCAGTAATTAACACTAGTGCTTGCACTCTCCAAGACCAAGAACACTGCATTGATGAGCACTGGACATATCCCAGGATGCTTCCTATGTAGCATGAGATACCAGCTATCATGACCACTGGAATCACTTTTTTAACCACAGCTCCCAGTCAGACTTTATGCCGCTTGAATGGAAAACTGTAATGGCCATCCCTATGCACACAGTTGGGCCATTTATGAATCCCTGACACTACATATACCCATAAGTCTAACTAGCCTCATATGCAAAGCCATGGAAATATTTATCATGAAAATGATAAATAATGACATAGAACACTGGATCCAATCCAGTTCAGTTTCACCAAGGGAAAATCATGCCTACTCTGTCTGGTAGGTGTCTTTGAGAAGGTGACCAAGGGAATAGATGAGGGCAAAATAGTGCATGCTGCCTGCCTTGATGTGGCAAAGGTATTTGAAAAAATATGCAACTTGAGTATTGTAAACAAACAACAAATTAAGCATACACCCTTATGCTAGACTCAGAATAGCTAGCTGGCTCTCAGGATACAATTTAGAATAAGGTTTTTTATCTCCATAGGCAGACTGATCACAAGTGGAGTCCCTCATGATTCACAGCTGGGTCCGCTCCTTCTAGGCATCTACTTTTCAGAAGTCATGGGCAATGTTAAGGATCTCTGGTTGTCCACTTTGGTTGATGATTGCAAACTAGGAGCAGTCACAGAATCCCCCCAGACTCTATCATCCTCTAGAAAGGACTAACACATACAGATAAGATGTGCCAGAACCATGGTTTAAAATTCAGTGCCAAAAAATGCATAGTGGTACCATTTGGAAAGGTGGCTAATCTAGAAAACTCTCTCACTAGCAACATACCCCAAAGATTAGACCCAGTATTCAGGGATTTAGGGACATATGTAGACAATAATCTGGCTTCTGACCAACATGTTTCTTAGTAGTAAAGAAATCATTTTATGTTGCTCATTGTTCCACTGTATTTGGACCTCATCAGGCCCATCACTGAGTACAACACCCCATTCAATATATACCTGCCCAGGCACATGGAATGAATATAACATCCACAGAGGTTGTGGTTTTCTGGAAAAATCATTGAAGACTGGAGTCAGAAAATAGTGGCAGACATTTCAGTTTCAGACTTCATACCCTTCAGAAAATTCATGCTAATGCAAACAATTTTAGTTTATCAATTTTTTTAACTTGTAAGGCAATATTTAAAAGTGTCCACATTTTTTAGGGCTTTGTCTCCTTATTACTTGTGGCTTTGTCCAGATTTCTTGCTTTAAGAGGTTGAGAGGTATGGTTCCTAACAAAAAGGATACATGGCATTAATGACAGGTTGTAAGAAGACCACCTCAAAGCCATATCCCTGTACTCTGTCTCCTACAGATGTTTGAGGGGGGGATCTATGCCTGGAATACAAGGCATCCTTGGATCCCACTATGATGGATCTCTTGTATATCTCGAAAACAAATACAATCAGAACAGAGTGATCCAGAAACTTAAACCTTGCTGCAACATAAACAGGACTTGTTGGAAGGACAGGGATGCATCTCACAGAATACCCCTTTTTTTGGACAGACTTCCCCTCAAGGTGAAGCAGAGATATTCCCTAACTATATTCAGTGTAAAGTGGACCAGTGGATGGGAAATCAGAAATTCATGTCTCTAATGGAGAGAAGCAGCCAGTAAATACTTGACCATCCATGTTCTAATTGGCATCTATTCATTAAAATATATCCCTAAAATGAACCTCTAGGGCAGCAAAAATACTTGCTGGATACACCTGGGAAGCTTGGCTAGGCATGTAAGGGCCCTAGTGGTGTTCTTATGAAGCTATGTAGTTTTAACCCATAAATGTTGCATTAAGAGGGCAAAGCCTTGGTGGTCTAATTAAAGTAAATGTGGATAAATACTCTGTAACCTCCAACCAAAGCATGAATGATTGCTATTATACCTTCCCAAGAATTGTAATTAATGTCCTTTCTGTTTTATAATTCCAGTTAGGTATATACGTTAACTTTATACACATTAAAGAACAGTCTGTTAAACTGTTGTGCCAGACTGTATCATACTATTTTTATTTGGTATGCCTCTCTGTAATATCAAATCTCAAAATGCCTTGGGATGATTTGTTATTCCCCATGAATACCTATCCTTTTATGCATCATTCCTTACATATTTTACCTTGCCAGCTTTAGCAGATCCTGAGGGGCATGACACCTTGGTATGAGATTTTTAGCAGCGATGACTCCAAACCATAGTAATCTAGAACATACACTTAATCTAATCAAGTTAATTGTTAAAATGTTTCAACTCTAATGGGTCCTGTGTATGTCAACACAATTTCCATGGAATTTTCCAATACTATCATAAAGTAATAAAAAACACATGGCGATTGAAGTGGAAACTCAACATTCAATGTTCAATGCATCTAACTTACAAGCTCAATACCTACATGAGGTCATCAAAAGGTTTACCACAAATTAAAGTATTATCAAAAGCCAATTACAATACCAATCATTCAGGCCTTTCTTAAAAATAGCAAGTGTTTCCAGTTTGCACATATGAATAGGTAAAGCATTCCACTACATCTCTGCCCTATAATGGAAAGACTTTGTAAAAGAAGCAAACTTGCAGTGTTTGTATCCTTTATGTAGATTCCATCAGATGTCCCACAAAGGCAGGATTATGAATAAATGTAAAGAACATAATAAGATCTTCCCTTAGCAAAACTGTAGTTAATAGAATACAAGGATAACTATCTCCATTCTCTTGAGTCTTGGATGCTTATACCCTCTATTAAAGCTAAATCCCCAAAAGCAATATTACAGGTGGTGAATTTGGCCAGAATATGAGGGTTAAAAATTGGATCATCATCACCATGATAGTTATATCATGTTACTTTTCTGTCTATATTGTGAGATATGTTTAAAAATGATTTCTTATTATTAATGATGTGAATCACCAAATTTTTCTCATATTTGGTTTTAGCTAGATGTGCAGATCTCCTAAATTGACTTATAATCTTTCTATATGTATGGTTATGTGGCAAACTGGGATGTTTTACATGTTTGCAAGTAGTATTTCTTTATTCTTTGAGTTCCCAACAGACAGCAAGATTTTTTTGGCGTGCATGCTTTCTTTTCAGTTACAAGTTTTGATTATGTTTATTTAAGAGAAGTCAACCAGTAAAAAACTGTTCTAATTTGCTTTACTTCAGAAGTACTCTTAGTTATAACACACAAATCACCCAACAAAATAAAACGTGGCCAGAACATTGTACTTTCTCTTCAATGGAAATATAAGAATAGAATTAATATCTTTTGCACAGACTGCATCAAGTATTATTTCTAGTAGCTGATCTAACTAATTGATAACCTTGTTCTTTATTAAGACTAACCAAGTCACTGTTTGCATATACTGACATTGAATTATAAACATTATTTACATATATTAATGCTCTACTCTATATCTTATGTAGAAGGGCCAGTCTGAAGGAGATTGGAAACTGTAAAGTGGTGGCAGGGGAAAGTGCAGTTAAGCAGCATAACATGGTGGTTTGTAGGATGACATTGGTGATCAAGAGGAGGAGGAGGAGTGTGAGGGCAGCACCAAGGATAAAATGGTGGTAATTGTGAGGTGGAGTTCAGGGAAGAGTTAAGACAGGCATTGGGTGGCAGTGAAGAATTACCAAATAGCTGGGTAACTACAGCAGAGCTAGTAAGGGAGATGGCTAGAAAGGTGTTGGTATGACATCTGGACAGAGGAAGGACGACAAGGAGACATGGTGGTGGAATGAAGAAGTACAGGAGAGTATACAGAGAAAGAGGCTGGCTAAGAAGAAGTGGGATTTTCAGAGAGATGAAGAAAGTAGACAAGAGTATAAGGAGATGAAGTGCATGGCAAAGAGAGAGGTGGCGAAGGCTAAGGATAAGGTGTATGAAGAGTTGTATGAAAGGTTGGACACTAAGGAGGGAGAAAAGGACCTGTACCGAATAGCTACACAGAGGGACCGAGCTAGTAAAGATGTGCAGCAGGTAAAGGTGATAAAGAATAATGAGGGAAACGTACTCACAAGCGAGGAGAGTGTGTTGAGCAGATGGAAAGAGTACTTTGAGGGGCTGATGAATGAAGAGAATGAGAGGGAGAGAAGGCTGGATGATGTACGAATAGTGAATCATGAAGTGCAGTGGATTAGCAAGGAGGAAGTAAGAATAGCTATGAAGAATGGAAAGGTTGTTGGTCCAGATGACATACCTGTGGAAGCATGGAGGTGTTTAGGTGAAATGTCAGTGGAGTTTTTAACTAGATTATTTAATAAAATCTTGGAAAGTGAGAGGATGCCTGAGGAATGGAAGTGTTTTGGTACCAATTTTTAAGAATAAGGGTGATGTGCAGAGCTGTACTAACTACAGAGGGATTAAATTGATCAGTCACAGCTTGAAGTTATGGGAAAGAGTAGTGGAAGCTTGGTTAAGAAGGGAGGTGATGATTAGTGATCATCAGTATGGTTTCATGCCAGGAAAGAGCACTGCAGATGTGATGTTTGCTCTGAGAGTGTTGATGAAGTACAGAAAAGGTCAGGAGGAGTTGCATTGTGTCTTTGTTGACTTAGAGAAAGCATATGACAGGGTGCCTAGAGAGGAGTTGTGGTATTGTATGAGGAAGTCGGGAGTGTCAGAGAAGTATGTAAGAGTGGTACAGGATATGTATGAGGGTAGTGTGAAAGTGGTGAGGTCTGCGGTGGGAGTGATGAATGCGTTTAAGGTGGAGGTGGGATTACATCAAGGATCAGCTCTGAGCCCTTTCTTATTTGCAATGGTGATGGATAGGTTGACAGGCGAGATCAGACAGGAGTTCCCGTGGACTATGATGTTTGCAGATGAAATTGTGATCTGTAGTGAGAGTAGGGAACAGGTATAAGAGACCCTGGAGAGGTGGAAATATGCTCTAGGAAGAAGAGGAATGAAGGTCAACAGGACTAAGACAGAATGTGTGTGTGTGAGTTTAAATACTTGGGATCAACAGTTCAGAGTAATGGTGAGTGTGGAAGAGAGGTGAAGAAGTGAGTACAGGCAGGATGGAGTGGGTGGAAAAGAGTATCTGGAGTGATTTGTGACAGACGAGTACCAGTAAGAGTGAAAGGGAATGTCTACAAGAGGATAGTGAGACCAGCTATGCTATATGGGTTGGAGACAGTGTAATTGACAAAAAGGCAGGAGTCAGAGCTGGACATGGCAGAGTTAAAGATGTTAAGATTTGCACTGGGTATGACAAGGGTGGACAGGATTAGGAATAAGTATATTAGAGGGTCAGCCCAGGTTGGAAGGTGTGAAGACAAAGCCAGAGAGGCAAGATTACGTTGGTTTGGACATGTGCTGAGGAGGGATGCAGAGTATATTGGGAAAAAGATGCTAAGGATGAAGCTGACAGGTAACAGAAAAAGAGGAAGGCCTAAGATAAGGTTTGTGGATGTGGTAAGAGAGGACATGCAGGTGGTGTGACACAGCAAGATGCAGAGGACAGGAAGAAATTGAAACAGATGATCCGCTGTGGTGATTCCTAATGGGAGCAGCCAAATGAAGAAGAATAATAATGCTCTACTCTCTTATATTTTATTCTATAATTATGAATCACAAAACATGTTTTGATCCAATAGACTTGTTTGAAAATGTACACACCCATAAGCATGGAAAGGTGGGCAGATAACATGAAATAACGCAGCATTCAAGGAGCACCATTAATTAGTTTTAAGTTTCCAGTGTGTAAACATGGCATTTATGGCATAAAGGCATTCATTCTGTAATGAAATTATATACTCTGCCATTTAGATTAATAATTAAAAGTATGAAGTATATGTACCCTGTTGACATTTTTAATATTGACTATATTACATGATGAAAACTCTGGCTGCGGTGGTGGTGTTGCAGTAGTGTTGTCGCCTCACAGTAAGACGTTGTCCTGTTCTATTCTCAGCTAAAGCGTCTTCTGTGTGGAGACATGCGTGAATGGGCATACCTTCGTTGAAAGTTGTGCGTCAAGCCTGACAAGTCGGTACGTAAAAATCTACTGCCAATCATTAGTGGACCGGAGTTCCGCTGTGGCGACCCCTATCCAGGAAAAGCCGAAAGATACAACAACAACATGATGAAAACTCTAACTGAAAAACACCATTTGGAATGGAGTGCAGTCAGAAGGCCAGAATGGAGGGTGACATACCTGGAATGCTCAAATGTGCGAAATCCAAAGAGATGCTTCTGTGCAGGATTTAAAAACTCCCACTCTTTTAAGATATTTTCTCATACATAATAATGAAATGAATAAACTTATTAACAACATGGAGATGTTTACCCCAATCCTGGACCAAATGACCTAACAAATTATACTCAGTCTCCTAAACCCCATGATCTATTCTTTGTTACAATTAATGCACAAAGCCTCTGTAACAAACCTACTGAATTCCAGTCTTGGATACATCACCGTTCAACTGACATAGTAGCAATAACTGAAACCTGGCTAAAAACACACATATCTGACACTGAAATCTTTCCACCAGGCTATAACAATCTCCATAATGACAGAAACCAAAAAAAAAGGAGGGGGTGTAGCTCTAGTCTATAAGGACTTTCTAACAATAAACTAACACCCAAAACCAGTACCTACTTTTAATAATATGGAAATCTCTCCATATAAACCCCAACAAATAACTCTGTATCATCACCATATATATATCCCCGCCTGTTCAAAACATCACCCACTTAGAAGACTTCCTAAGTTGGATTAACCAAAATATCTCCCAGGAAAATATCATACTAGGGGACACTAACATTAACTGGCAAAACCTAAGCTCCAAAGCTCCTAATATTAGCATTAATCTCCATAGTTTTACATAACTTATCACAAAGCCTGCACGTGCACTAAACACCCGAGCCGAAGCTACACTAGATTGGATACTTGTATCCCACCCCCACTACTATGCCAATACCGGTACAGTTTCAAATACACTAAGTGACCACTGCATTCACCTATAGAACCCAAATACAGATCATCAAACCCCATACATTTAAATCTAGTAGAAACCTCACCAACTTTAACCAAAACATATTCATCAATACCCTGCAAGCTCAAAACTGGTCCGCACTAAAAACACTGCTCCTAGATGACGCTGTACATTACTTCAACAATATCTTTCTTAATGCATTAAATAGCCTAGCACCTCTTCATATAAAGTGAACAAAACCAAACCATGCCCCCTGGTTAACTAAGTATACCAAACAATCCCTCCTATTTAGAGACAAAGCCTGGAAAACCTGAAAAAATGTAGAACTATGGAAAATGAACAAAACTTCAAAAAACTTATTATAACTGATGAGAAATCCTACTTCTCCTCACAACTATCTTCCCAAAGTAATAATCCAAAGAAATTCTGGAAATCGGTATCCTCCCTTCTTAACCCAGGCAACATTCAAAACCCATCACCCTCTCCAGACAAAGACCCTTACCAAATAACATAAACATTTAACACGCAAGACCCTTACCAAATAGCACAAACATTTAACTCCCACTTCATTGAAACCATCCGCAAACTAATCAAGGATCCATCCTCAAAAAACAACCCTAATATCCAAAATACCACACAAACAAACCCCATATACACCACTAAACACTCTACAGCCCCCTCAAACTATATACCACCCAACCCACCCTTCTCACTACAAGCTGTACCTACATCCCAAATTCTAAAACTCCTAACCAAACTAAAGCCCTGCTCTCTCTGTGCTGATAACCTACCACCAGAATATCTACAACTCACAGCCAGAGCCATAGCTTATCCTGTCAGTATTCTCATCAATCGTTCCATCACCGAATTTTACATTCCTCAGCTATGGAAAAAATCCATTATTACCCCACTACATAAAGGGGGAAATGATCACAATCTCTCAAACTACTGGCCAATCTCCATTCTA
Source organism: Protopterus annectens (assembly GCF_019279795.1). Classification (NCBI taxonomy): domain Eukaryota; kingdom Metazoa; phylum Chordata; order Ceratodontiformes; family Protopteridae; genus Protopterus; species Protopterus annectens. The sequence goes on along the minus strand of NC_056750.1, from coordinate 487,399,424 downwards.
TTCCCACTATTCAAAATCCTGGAAAATATATACAAACCCAACTACTAAACCACCTCATTAACAACAACCTCCTAGCTCCCACCAAACATGGGTTGCACCCCTGGGCTTTACTCTCCTTCACTGATACTGTGAATAAAGCTCTTGATGCTGGCCTATCTACCTCTGTACTCCTTCTGGACCTATCAAAAGCTTGACACAGTATCACAGTCTAAGCTACTGCACACTTAGAGACACTTGAATGCTCTCAAAGTGTGGTTACCTGGTTCCCCTGCTACCTGAATGATAGACAGCAGTAAGTCAGATGGCAAAAACAGCAATCAGAATACCTAACAACACAGGTGTTCCCCAAGTGTCCATTCTAGGACCATTACTCTTTAATATATTCATTAATGATATAAATAAAGCTACCCAATAAAGCATATTGATTCAATATGCTGATAATTCAACCATCATCTCCTCCAGCAATTTTACTAACCTCCATAAAATCACCCAAGATGCTTTTTCCTCCATAGAAGCCTAACTAAATGATGCCTAATTAATGCTGAACCCTCAAAAACCTAAACTACTATTATTCTCATCAAACGCTCCCAGGCACAGAATTTCAGGTACTTTCACACAACAAAACTAAAACAGAACAGGTGAAAATATGTAACACTTTTAGGAATAATAATTGATGATAAACTCTCCTTTGAACAACATATACTCAGTACAATAAAGAAAACTCATTTCAAACTAGGCAAAATTATACCGACATAAACTCTACCTCAGCAAAGAAACTAAGATAAAACTAGTTAACACATTACTTATCCCATTCCTCATGTATGGAAGCCCCATCTTCACCAATTACCATACATCCCTCTATCATAAGCTGGAATCATGCTACTACAAAATATAAAAATTCGCCTCCGGCATACCCAACCGCTCTCACCATTGCAACGCTATCTCAAGCCTGTCCTGGCTAGAATTTCACCAGCATCTCCACTATACTCAGTTAACTTTTACCCATAAGCTAATCTTCCAAACAAATAGATGTCCAGTACTCCAATCCATCCTAAACACATACATCCCTACCCGAACCCTCTGCTACTCAGAGAGAACCCTACTTCATGTTGCCAAACCAAATAAGAGAGCAGGACAATGCCTATATTCTCATAACATTGACAAACTATGGAATAGCCTTCCCACATTTATCACTCAGCTTGACTCTCTAGTGGTCTTTAAAACAGCATTAAAAACCTACTTTTTAAACAATCCAAGTTGTTCCTGTGAACTACAGTGTAAACCCAACCCCCTTAACTTCAATAACATAAACCTCTCAGCCCCATCAGATACCTCAATGTCAAGCAGTATGACACACTCATCTAATTTCTATATTTTCCAATATATATTAAACTATACTAGGGTCATAGATTGCTTTCATGTGAACTGAATAAATGTAAATAAGTCTTCTGTAATTAGAATGTTTATATGTTAGTACCCCTTTGCATATCTCAATATTTGCACTGTCTCAGTTTCTCTTATATACTAATAACTGTCTAATTATCTTATAACAGTGTCTCTTTTTGTACTGTTTCTGTACTGCTTACTCTGTATATTAATAACTGTGTAACATTTGTTTGTGGAGCTTTTCTTCCCAGGCCTCCACTGAAAATGGGTTCCTGACCCAGTGGACTTTCCTGGTCAACAAATGTCAATAAATAAAATAAATACTGTTCACATACACAGTAATAGAAGGTTCCCTATTATATGATCGAAGATGCATTCTTTCAAATGCGTCTTGATCGAACTTGAAAGCATGAAACGGCAAAATACCCAAATGGCATATATGCAAATTCTTTCCCTGGGAAAGAAATTGCTTGGCCGCCTTAGTTATTTTGCCATTTTCGTCACTGTAGTCTGATCTCAGAGTTGGTATATTTAAGTAGGGGGGGTTTTAGAACAGCAATTTTTTTCCCCTGGGAAAAAATCACTGTTCTAAGTGTTCGGGATTGCAAGCTTTTGCTTACATGGGGTTGATAAATCAACATTCGCTGATTTAATATAGACCCTAATAGAATATGTACAGACCCTCCCAAACATGGTTTTGCTATTTAATAATATTAATGAAACGCGTAAAATCAAACTGACTCATATAATGACAAATCATGGCATGACCCACATCTAAATATATCAGAACCTACCCATCATCCTCAAAGTATGAAAGTCAGCAACTTTCATAATAATACTATAAATAACTTCCAGCATGCAAGATGTGAACCTTAAACCTGCATCAAGCATAAAAGAAATGTAACTCATGACAAAGAAGTTCCATTATACTAGAAAATTTTAATTTAGTTTAACATCTTTCTAGACTGTAAGTTTGCAAACATCTCAAGGGAGCCTACCATTAAGTGAATGTAACAAGCACATAATCATTCACATAAACTTCAATATAATAGCTGAAACCAGTAATGACCAATGCATATCATCATAAACCTCAAAGTGGTTTTACTATCAAACTCTTCAACTGAACAGCTTTACCAAAAAACAAGCTGTAATATAAGTAATATAACATGTAATATAAATGGAATAGAATATGTAAAAACTGTTTATCCTGCTCTCATTATTAGAAATTAAAAAAGAAAAACCTTCAGAAACCCAAACTATGAAATGAAACATTTTATCTCCCGTTACAATAAGTGTGACACAAATAACGTTAGGAGTCACATATTAAAAAGGAAAATCTAAAAACAAGTGAATGAGATATGCCAACCCAGAAAATATGCAGCAAAAAAAAAAAAAAAAAAAACTCACTATGCCAAACCTATATGCCCACTCCAATCACTAAACCTACAATGAATCAAATTACAGCCTAAACAAAAATATCAGAATGTACAAAAAACACTGCAATAAGATGCAAGAATGTATAAAAAGTTAAATAACTTTTCCAAATGTGATGAAGTTAAAGCAGAAAATCCAAGTGCCAAGATAAAAATATATATTACAATTGTAATCATAAAGTCTAAGTATTACCAGAGATTAATTATATTTCATTAAGCTAAGTACTTGAAACTTGCAACTTCAATCAGATCAAAGATGGCAGCATAGTACACTGCTATGTTTAACTTAATATAACAAAGGTCTAACCATTTAAAACACTGGATTATCAACACATACAAAGCATGAAGCATGTAATAACCACATAATAATAGTGAATGAAGCTTACATTTAAATACATCTCAAGTGAATATTTACAGTGACATTAATTGTAATTTCAAATCTTAAAGTAAAAGCACTGATAAGTGTGTAACAAAGGTGAAACCCAATAATTACAACTACATATTTCCAAACTTTGCTTATAAGTATTAAAACTAAAGATTAAAAAAGAAAACATAAATGACAGACAAGGAAAGACTTAAAACAATAATAAACTGGGCATAAATGAGTAAAATATGAGAGAAAGATAGCCATATAGGCAACTAACTAAATCCTCATTCACCTATTAGATTATCCAAACAAATATAGAAGATGACCTTACTGAAGGTTGTACTGCCCACAAGAAATGAAAACAAGCAGAAACAATGGCGACAACCACCATGAAATGAAGTCCAAGGTTTAATTGCAGTAAAAGCACTATAAAAAAGAGCAAACGTACTGCTATGTAAGCACTTTCAGGCTAATGCCCTTCTTAAGACAATTTTACTATTAGCAAATTGTCTGAGGAAGGACATTAGCCTGAATGCTTACATTTCAATACATTTGCTCTGTTTTTATACAGCTTTTACTGCGATTAAACCTTGGACTTAATTTCATGGTGGTTGCTGCCATTGTTTCTGCTTGTACCTATTAGATTATGTACAATAATTAATATATTTTTATGAGTTATGAAAAATTAAGACAAATAATATAAATTTGTCCTTGAGTCTATTATGAGTTCCTGCTGTTTTCCTTGAAGACCTTTCAGCTTGTCTCTTTAAACTCATTCCTGCTCAGTCCACTGGTTCATTAGAGGTGGACAGTAAATTATTATTTTGTAAGAAATAAAATAGCATTAAGGGGATTAAAGATGTTTGGTCTTGCTGGGAAGAGAAGTTGAACCTTCTTTTTCTTCAGTTCTTTGGTAATGGGAAGAAAACAACATCCTTTTTCCATATCTTCTGAGGAAGAACAAATAATTTTCAAATCTTATAATACTGTCATCAATTCTAGGTGGAGGATTTGACCATGCATATTTTAAAACAAAGTCCTTGTTAATGTTATAAATGAATTTAACAATAACAGGTCTAGATGAAGCTCCTTTTTTTAAATAGGAGAAGATAAAGACCTGTGGGCTCTATCAACATGAGAGAAAGCTTGTGTAAAATTAATAGTTTTAAAATGAAAGTGGAAAAAAAGTTAACTGTACTGTCACCCTCCAGAGATTCTGGTACTCCATAAATCCTTAAGTTGCTCTTTTTCTCTGTCTATTCTCAAAGTAATCCATTTTTTCTAAATGTTAAGTGCTTTTTTTTTTAAACTCAGTTTGTGCTTCTTCCTCTTTTAATCTTCCATCTATATAATTTAAGGCTTCTTCTATATCTAATATTTTTACACTGTTGATTCCAAGATCACCAGAACCATACAGCAAGGGAGAGGAAGCACCCCTCCACACTTTTATAGCTCCAAGATCATCTTGTCACTTGGAGAAAAAACTAAAAATTAATGGCACGCTTATCCAGCACTTAGCAACATAAGCAATTACCGGGGGAGGGAGTGCACCCTGTCCATGAGGCTTCAACAATTAAAAAAAAAAAAACTGTATATTGGCAGTGTCTTAAGAAGACTCATGTGTGTGTTACACACCAATGAAGATTTAAACACACTCCATACTTATGTGTGGAATTTAAACTTGCTGTTCAGTTGAGTGAGGAAAGTGTGTGAGCAAGTGCCTGATCACATTTGTTGTTGCCCAAGTGTTTCAGGTACAGCTTTTAAGCAGAGTTTTCTGCAAACATATGCTGCCCCAAGTGTTTTTGCTGATCATTGTTGCCAGAGCTGTGCTTCCAGGTAAGGAGAGTTTTGTTGTTGCCTGAGCTGCGTGTTTTTGCTTTTTCTTATTACTCATTTATGTTTTCTTATTGCTGCCCCATTGTATTTGTTGTTGCCTGAGTGTTTTTGCTTTTAAGGAGAGTTTTCTTATTGCTCTGAGTTTTCCAGCTTTTCAAGGTGTGTGTGTGTGTGTGTGTGTGTGTGTGTGTGTGTGTGTGTGTGTGTGTGTGTGTAAAATGCCCTAGTTAGGTATACCTGGTGGTTAGCGTTATTTAGGCTCAAACCCTGTACATTCGATATAGGAAACAAGAGCCTGAATTCTGTACCCATACCACCACTTGTGATTCAAAGAGTTGAGTCCATAGCTCTCAACTGCCAAATTTTCACAGAATATTTGGCTCATACTTTGGGTCTGTTCTTAAAATTTGCATTTTTCTGGCAAATCAGTGAGAAATTAATTCACTAAATGATAGCCCTTTACTTTTCAGTCTTCCCGTCTTTCAGGAAACGTATGATAACACAAAACGTTATTCTAGCAACTTTCTAAGATTATACAAGCAATGTTTAAAATGTGCCCCTGGTTTTGGGCCTTTGTCCACCGTCCAATAAAGTTTGTCTTTTTCCAAATTTCTTGTGCTGTGAAGGTGAGAGATTTAGTTGAATGTCAAATAGATTTTACAAGTAGCTGAGAGCTTCAGAGGAACAGAAGTTTAGTGCTGTTTATGCCAAGTCTGTTTGCATTGTTAGTAGCAGACCAGGTAGTATACTTGCTTTTGATGCAGAAGGCTGTGGGTTCTACTCCAACAGTATGCAGATGGATCACTGATAGTGTACTGCATTGTACTTTAAATGGAGTGGATGCTGCAGTTTTGTGAATGTCCTCCTTTGGAGGAGTTACCAAGTAACTATGAACCTGTTTCCAGTTTGCCATCCATTCCCTATTGCAATATTACTAGCTTATCATTTTTAATGTAACACAGGCAAATTATTCTTCAAGGGCAACAGGCACTTTATTTGTAGATGAAACAATGAAATATAAAGTTGTTTGCTAGCAGCAACCTCTTCATTAGTTGCAGATCCATTTAATGTAGAATTGTTTAGTTGACTTTTACTTCTGCAGAGATTTTGCATATTTACTGGTATTGCTGGATTGTAAAGACAAGTTTGAGTGGCCTTTTATGGTTGAAATTTTTTGAAATGGGTAGTTTTCTCATTATTGGTTCATATATTGTTTCACTGCTTACTAGAAGACATTCAAAACTACAAATTTGAAGCACACTCTAACAGCTGGTGCTGTATTATACAAGGAATATAACTTAATACAATCAGGAGTGTGAATCAAAGAATGCATACATGTATTCATGGCTCTAAAAATGTGCAAGGAACCTATAGTTTGAAAACAGCCCAGAGGTAAGCTTAGTCCTCCACTGGCCAGATGCAAAAATGAATGTGGGTTTTCATGCCATTTCAATGAATGTGAGTTTCAAGGGCAAAGACGTTTACTGCTCATGTCAAGTCTGTTTTCATTGTGAGACTGTATTGTTTGTTTAGCTAAAGGCTCAATGTTTACAGATATTGAAATAAAATAGCACAAACATTATTGAAGTAAATAAGAAAACAGTATGCATGCTGACAGGTTTGAATAGTATTTATGGTAACTGAGGAGAAATAGCAAAATAATGGAACAATGGAGTGGCTGGGGAGGAGGGTGCTGCTGGAGTGGTAGGGGGTTGCTGCAGGAGGGTCTGCACTGGGGGTTCCCAATCTTTTAGCCTGCTTAGGGACCTATTTAACCATGATCCAGATCTAGTATTTTGCACTATTTCCTATAAATGATCAGAAGCTGGAATGAAACAATGAAGTGCCAGTTGCAAAAAATAATAAGCACTTTTGTTCTGTGTTTGACAATGAAGGAAAGAAAGCGCTTATTTTTTATTTATTTTTTTTTTTACAGCCGACACTTCGTTGTTTCACTCCAACTTCTGATAGTTTGTGGTTTTCACTGTTATTTAATAAATAATTAATAACAGTCATATTGTTGAATATGTCAGTGCAGTTCTGTGGATTGTGGACCTCAAATGAAGTGGCAGCAGCCCAGCCAGGTATATTCTGTGCAGTCATTAAGTAACAGCAATAAAGATGATGATGATGATTAAAAAACAAGACAATGCAGGCAAGAAACTGGAATAACTTTGCTGTTACTGAGTTTTCAGAAGTTAATACAGTTTCTTCCTTGCCTTAACTCATTTTTTTTCATTAATGCAAGTTGGCCTCAGTTTTGTTAGATTTTTAAAGTCATGCCAGAAAAATTGATTTATTTAAAAGAACAATAAAAAATACTGTGTGATTTTTTTATTCTGCTTATAAAAAAGTTATTACAGCTTCTTGCCTGACTTTAAGCCTTCAGTTAGGTTATTTATTACTTTTATTTTTTCAAGTTGCCTAGTTTTTGTTGCACTTTTTTATTTAACTGAAGCAATAAAAAAATGCAACAGGTTGAGCTTGAAACTGGCAAACAGCTTTTGCTCACAGTTCTTATTTGAACTTTAAAACCTCATTGCTCAAGGGATAAAGCCAAAAGCTTTATGGGTCGAGATAAAGATCAAAGGTCGAGAATCAGGGACAGATTTTAAATAGAACATTAACATTCTTCTTACATGCTTTGCTGCTGGAATAACAGGTTTTGATTAGCCTGAATTTTCTGAAGGATATGATGTCTAGAAATCTGAAACTCAAGTGTCTATCATTATTTATTGAAAGTTTTGCAATCCTCATAACTTTGCCAGAAAATCATATATATTATGAGGAACAGACCAAAAATATGATACAAAATCAGGGACAGTCAAACATATGCTCTGATCTCTCAACCTCTTAGGGCAAGAATCGGGAGAAAGTGTGAAAGGCTCAAAATCATGGTCAAATTTTAAGCTTTACTCTTGTCACCAAAGCAATGGATGAAGGTAAAGCAGTTCACACCACATTATCTTGACCTGGCCAAGCCCCTACTCAGATATAGTACAAAAGATGAACAACAAACATTTACATCACTAGTTGGATTGCCAACTTGCTCATAGGATGCAAGAGATCAAAATAGGGGATGTTACCTCTAGAAAGAGACCAGTCACCAATGGAGTCCCCCAGGGTTTGGTGCTGAGACTTATTCTGTTTAGGTTCATAGGTTGGTACTGGGCTATCTGCCCGAAGGCATATATTAGCCCAGCCACGTTGTGCGGTATATTCACCACCCCTTTAGTAGTTTCCTAGACCCTTGTACTAGCAGCTAGTACCCTTGGCCCCAATCTAGTAGTGCTGTTGGTGTGACCCTGGTGTGAACTTTCTGTTACCCATCCAGTCATCAAGGTTCCTCTTGAAGAGTGATAGTGAGGGGCTCTGTCTTATGTAGATCGGGACCCTGTTCCATAGTAAGGGAAGTCTCTGCAAAGGGAATCTATCCCTCCAGTATGTTCTATTCATTGTTGTGTTGAGGTTTATATCCCTAGAGCATGTAGCTCTAGTAGATTTGGTTTTGCTAAGATGGAGCATGTTCAACAATTCTGGGTTAGACATGGCTCTGTACGTTAGACAGAGATCACCTCTGAAAAAGCATATACATCTCAAAAGTAAAAGGAAACACCAAAGGGCTTTGGCTGACTAAGTTTGAGATGACTGCAAGCTAGGAGCAGTTATTGAATCCCCAAATGACTTAACCATCATGCAGGAAGGCTTGTCCCAAACAATAACCGGTGCCAGAATCATGATTTGAAACTAAACTCCAGAAATACATCATATCCTTAGGAAAGTCATCTACTCCAGGGAAATTGACAATAACCCCTGAGAACTGACCAGTTGTTTGTCGTTTGGGAACTTGCCTGTACAGTGACCTAAACTTTTGACCAACATGTGCCCAGAGTCTAAGAAAGTCTTTCTATATTGCACAGCTTATAAACAAATTGATTGCGACTAGATCTAGAGATTTTATTGTTTCCCTTTACAAAGCCCTCATTAGGTCAATCTTTTTGTATAATGTCCACTTTGGCATATTTCTGTCCAAACCCATGCAAGAATTAGAATACCACAGAGATACCTTACCAAAAGGATACAAGTCCTAAACAATAGGTCTTGTGTGGACCACCTCAAAGATTTATCCTACAGAGTGCTTAGAGGTGACCTGTATCTGGCATACAAGGCATTCTCAGACTCAATATTGATAGACCTACTGAACATCAGCAAGTCAAATGTCATCAGAAATACTCAGTCCAGGTATCAAAACTGAATGTTGTAGAGAGATGGATATACAGCACAGAAGCTACCACCGTTCCAGAACAGACTATCCATTCACGTAAACAAAGTTCATCCCTGTCCATATTCAAATGCATCTTGCATCTAAGGATGGGTAATAGAAATGTACTCCAGGATTGCCCCTCGTGCCACTAATGATAGAGGCAGTTCCTAAATGTTGCATCTCTTTCATGGGTCCCCTCAAATTATCTATGGTATGATCATAGTTATTCTCACTAGGGCTAATGTACAATTATCAGCCACGGGATAGGTAAGACCAATCAGGAAATGTTAATTCAAGCACCAAAATGGAAATTGGCTAAGCTTAAAATGTCTTCCAAGTGAATCTATGTTTTGATAGTAAATAGTTTTAAAAAATTGCCCTTTTTAGATGACTAAGTGCCCCTCTCACCACCACCACCCCCCAGCCTTCAACAGCTTCCAACACCTCTGGTGTATTCATCATCTTTCTCAGAAGATTTATTTGTTAAATTCCTCTTTAATATTATTTATTTTACTATCAAGTTCATCCATCTTCAGAAAAATTTCTTACATATTAGAATCTTACTGTCAGCAATTCTTTCTTCAGATTATTACCTTAAGAGAGTTGGCATGACTCATTGTAAGAAACATTTTTAAAGATGACTGCAGTTAGTTATTTCAAAATTAAAGTAAAAGTACTTTGTTGTCTGAAGAAAGGATGAGAGAGAAAAAAATTACTTACTTACCAGAGCACAATGTGTTTTAAGGATAAATCATGTCAAGTATTCAGCAATTCTGAAGAACGCCTTCACGTAAGCTGTTAGCAGACTGCCATCTGCTTTGGAATCTTCATTTCCGCTTCTAGCACTTTTATTTGCTTCTTTATAGAGTGATGATGTGTGAGACGTGCACTGTTATCCATCACTAAAATGTCTGTCCTCCCTCTCTCCCTTCTTTTAAAGTAATTTAGAGTCTAATCACCATATTCCTGCCTGTGAATCCATGTCATTCACATGTATCTTGTACTATCATCAGTGTAATTCAATACTTCCTAAATTCATAAGATCACCTTCACTCAAGAGTTTGAAAGGATTTCCACAATTGTCCACTACATCTCTGGCCATAAAATTATCAGCACAATCTCATTATATATAACCATTTTAAATATTTAAAATGGTGCTAATTCGCTCTTTGTAAAATATGCTTATTTTCTAACTTTAATGTCTAAAAGCAGACCAATTTTCTTGCCTCATATACTTTCATAGGAGGCCACTAGGCTATTGGCCCTGGGGTCTTTATAAGCCTAACCATGTTATACCCTTGTTCCCTTATTGGCCAAGTTATATGGTCTATATTTGCACTGCGAGAATTGGTCAGAGCTGGCAGCCCTTATCCAAGTGGGACATAGGTCACAACCCTGGGGTAAATTTACATTCTCCCATCAAGTTGTCTAAGTTACTCCTTAACAGTGTCATTGAGGGGCTCTGTTTTATGTGAATTGGGAGTTTGCTCCAGAGGAGTGGCAATCTCTGGGAGACGTATCTGTCTCTCCAGCATGTCCTGTTAATGGCACAGGGTAGGTTAAGAGCCCTAAAGCGAGTGAATCTTTAACCATAACAAAGTACAGTGACAGGGCCTTCAGTCTGTCCATGTAGGTCATGTGTAGAAGGCCCTGCATTTTCTTGATGAGAAACCTCTGAGGTCTTTCCAGCTGCTGCAGGTGTCTGGTGAGGTACATACATAAGGGAGCATGCTATTCTAATAGTGGTCTGATGACGGATGAGTACAGGGGAGTTATAACATCCTTAGCTCTGGATGCAATGCCCTTACATATGGGCACAGTTATTGAAGTTATGGTTGCTATCAATCTGTGTTCCCAAATGTCTCACCACAAGGTTTGACCTAAGGGAGGTACTGTTAATACTGTAATTTGTAGAGACTGCCCCTTTGCTGAAAGGGTTGATAACACATTTTTTGGGGCTTTAGTTTAAGTCCAGGGCTTTGGCACCAACCATTTGTCTAAGTTCTTTTTGTAGTATGTCAGCATCATTAGGGGACTCAATGATTGCACTCAGTTTGCAGTCATCGATGAGCTTGGTAAGCCACAGACCTTCTATTTTCATCTGGACTGCTGAGAAATAGATTCCAAACAGTAGGGGGCCCAGCACTGATCCTTGTGGTACATCACTGGTAACTGGTCTGCTGATAGAGGTGGAATCCCTAACTTTGACTGTATGAGTTCTGTTGGTGAGCCAGTTTGCTAGCCATTTAGTGACATATGGGTTAATTCCCAGCTGGGTGAGTTTCTCAATGATGCCTGAGTAGGGGATTGTGTCAAAAGCCTTGGTAAGTCAAGATAGGCTGTATGTACTGTTTTGCGTTTATTCAGGGCATTGGTGACATCCTCAAAGACGTCCACCAGGTTTAATAAGCATGATCTACCCTTAATGAAGCCAAATTGGGTTGGGTCAAAAGTTTAAAGGTCACTCATGTCTTCGTTGATAAGGTATGCGATGATTCTCTGCATAGGCTTGCAGATAAAGCTGGTTAAGCTTATGGGTCTACAGTTCCCAAGGTCAGTTGATGGACACGCTTTGTGCAAAGGAATTACTGTTGCTGTTTTCCACTTTCCTGGGACAAAGCCAGTATTTAGACTGTGGCTGAAGAGAGTGCCAAGTTGTTCTGCTAGGTCCTGTTTTTAACCATTTAGTAGGCATCCTGGGATGTTATCCGATCCCATAGAGGCTGTTTTTGGCCATGGAGAGTGCGGTTATGACCTGATGTTTGGAGATGCTATGCTTTGGCATATGGTGGCGACAAGGGGGGTACAGTTTGCAGCAAATCTGTCTGCTAGCAGTTTGGCAATGTCGTCAGGGTCTTTGTGAGTGGTACCATCCACTACTAGTTTGGCACAAAGCTGGTCCTTCCCTTTTAGATTTATGACATAGCTAAAGAATGTGTTGTGGTTATCCTTACCTAAGGATGCTAGTTTAGCTTCATAACTGGCATTAGAGGACTTTAAAATATACCTAATTTGCTTGTTCAAGCTGTGGAGGGTGTCCTTCCTCTGCTGAGTCAGTTCCCTCTTGTTCTTATACATTAGTTTCTTCCTCTTGTTGTATAACCTATTTCTGCTTGATGGCCATCAGGGTGGCTTGTGTTTTTGTGAAGACATTGTTGTGATCCATTCAGGTACAGCGGTGTCTATACATTTATATAGGTGTTTATACAGGGAATTTGTGTACACCTCTGTATAGGAGTCATTGATGACAGTGGTAGCAGGGGACTGAAACAATTTATGCCATCACTTAGGAGGCTGTAGCTTGCTGTGGAGAATTATTTATCCTTTTTGCTGTTTAGTGGGTCAGTTATGATCATTACTTTGAACAAGACTGATTTATCATCCGACCTTAACAGTGAGGGCATCACACAGAGGTAGTGGAGAGACCCCTTATGTTGGTGAGTAATAAGTCTAGAACATTCACTCCCCTTGTGGGGGTGCAGCCTATCTGTTCCAAAGCATTTGTATTAACAAAGTCCAGGAATCTTAGGGAGACAGCATGCTTGTGTTCATATATGACTCTCAATCAATGGAAGGATAGTTGAAATCACCCATGACCAAGGTGTTTGGCCATATAGTGAGCAGCTCAAGTAGGTCCAGCCAGGCAGAGTGGTTCGTGTGATTTATGGTGTTTGATCTATAACTAACAATGATATGGAAGGGGGTTTACCAACACAGTTAGTTGCACTTGGAGTAGCTCTAGGGAATCATACTGTTTGACCAGTCGAGGTCAATTTGTCTAATGAAGATGGATACACCCTCTGCCTTTGCTTCTTTCATGCTTGTTTTGTGGTCTGAATGTGTGGAAGACATTGCAGCCTTGCAAGGCCAGGGTGCTCTCTGCAGGCTTGAACCATGTCTCTGACTGCACAGATATTGACATCTTCCAAGGTAAGGGGTGCTTCTGGTGAGTACAGTTTCTGAGTTAGGATCCCAGCATTAAGGAGCATAACCCTGAGTTTGTCTCTGGTGGAGTTCTTTACATGGGGGATTTTGTTGTTATGACATTGCCTAAAAAAGTATGGAGGAGCAAGTTACTTTGCCAGTAACTAAAAGTCAACAGGCAACAGGTGAAGACCATCTCTGGCAAAGCAGTGTGGTCTGTCAACCATATCTTCTCAGGCTGACAGATACTGGATCCTCCTGGATTGACACCAGAAGCTAAGTCAATTGTTGAAGATAATCATTTTTTGTTTGTACTGAGGCATCATCCTGGGTGAAGATAGAATGTTTCTTAGGGCTAGGGACAAACCTGCCTGGGACACAATCTGAGAGCTTAGTCATGTCCCCCTTCATACAGTCTAGTGAGGTATGTCTCAAGTAATTCACTCCAACTTGGACTATGACAGAGTCATAAAGGCACTTGTTGTTGAGAGACTTTAATGCATGCATAATCTGATGGATCCTGGCACCTGACAGCCTAGTGAAGGTGGGGCATCTGTGTGTCTCACTATGGAGTCGTCTATGACCAAGATGTTTGGTTTTGAGGTGTTTTGCCTTAGGGCCTTATTGGCTGAGACACTATTGTGTGTATTATTATGTGTAATGGATTCTTTTGTGTCTGCAGTGTGTAGGTTTGCGCTTGGGAGGTCTCTGATCTTTAGGTAGGCTTCTGGCAACTACCTCTGCATATGTGGGTTTGTGTGTTGTGAGCTTATGTGCAAGAGGTCAAGTGTGTGTGCTGACAACCTGTTTGATATCTGATTTGTTATGATGTGAGAGAATTGATTCCAAATTCATAGTATAGATACACCTCTCACATGTTGTATTTGTTTGTTTTAGGAGTAACTGTTTGTCAGTAATTGCTACATTGCCTCAGGATGCCCATGTCAATCAGGCTGGCTGGAGAAATGGTTGGAAACTGTCTGTTCATTATGGCAGGTATATACTGCAGTAACTAGCGAGGAATGGACAAGATGAACCAGGTATTGCTGTAAGATTCACAAAAAGCAACTATTCTATGGAGGGTTAGGGGCAGAAAACTGCATCAATGCTTCACAATTATGATAAAGTTGCTTGCAGGGAAGCGGTGCAATGTCTCAGCAGCTCCAGTAAACTGAGAGCAAACATGACATTTAAATACAAGTGACGTTAAAAGATTTTAAACAAAGTAACCAATGGGAAAGCCCAAGACTGACCCTTATTCCAGCAAACCCCAACTCAGATGGGTTATTGACTGTACACTTCTGCCACAAGGGTACAGGGGAGCCTTCTTAATGTAAGATGGCTGGTTTAGTGCTCACATGATACTAAACAATCCAGATTTAGCAAAGCTGAATCTAGCCTATGTTATAAAATGTAGAAGTACTAGAAATTTAAAACTGAAGTCACAACAGCAAAAAAAAAAAGTTTAAATAAAGCAGTGATATAGTAGAATACTCCCACAAGAGCGTAGAACGCAAACCTTCCTAATGTGAAATAACTGGTTGGGAAATCAAGTGCTTAAACCAGAACAAAGACACTTAGAATAACAGACAAAATAAGCCTTCACCAGCAATTCCTAGCTTAAAAGGATGTAGGATACACTCTCCTGCCACAAGAGTCTAGACCACAAACTTTCATACTGTAAAATAACTGGTTTGGAGCCCAAGTTCTTAAACCAGAACAGAGAGACTTAGAACAGGCACAATAGGTCTTCAACCAGCAATTTCCAGCTCAGAAGGGCAAAAGTTACTCTCTCCTCCCACAAGAGTGTAGACTACAAACCTTCTTAAAGTAGAACAACTGGCCTGAAGTCCAAGTGCTTAAACCAAAACGAAGAGGCATAGAATAACAGTTACAATTTAATCAGGCTACTAACAAGTTATTCACTGTTTGCAAAGGAATTCTTTGCTAACTTTTCTAAGTGACCCTAGCCAAGACCTCTTAAAACTCCAACATAAAAATCATTAAACAAAACAAATGTAATACTAGCAAAAGATAAAAAAAAAACTTAAATGAAAAACTTCAAAATAAAATGCAGACAGAGATCATGAATATTCAGGCAGAGTACAGCACGCAAGCCAAACAAGTACTCCAGCTAAAAAGAGATGCCTCCACACACCAGTCATTATTTTGATTGCAGTTATTTACAGTCCATCTTTTTTTTTTACTTCTCTAAGCAGTGCTGCTTATATCATTTTTATATTAAAAGTTTTTTTATCATGGTTATTTAGTAGGTATAGATAGCACAAGTCATTGTTGAACATCTGCATATGCCATTCCATTTTCATATTCTTTCTTCCATTATCTTTGCCGACAGAATATTTGCTTCATTAGGTATGCCAGTTATTTTCTCAGTGACAGCCATCCTTATAAGCATTTGCTCTGCTCCTGAAAAACAGCTTCACAATCTGCTCTAACTTTGAAGAACCACTTTTTTATCCTGTGCATTTTAGATTACAAGTTATGACTGCACCTTGATGGGACTGACTTAAGTAACTTAAATACTTCTGAGAAAATCTGTGAGGTTTCTGCCCTATGAGAGTTCTGAATTATTCCTGTTGAACTGACTACACTGCAATGTTTCTATTTTAAATCTGTTTTGACACTGTGGCCCAAGTCATGGCTGAAATTGGTCTCCCAATTAAAAAAAATTCTAAAAAATAAAACATATTTTGTAACAACCGCATTTCCATAAATAAATATGATTAGCCACAAGTTCCTTTATGTTGTAGCTCATTTCAAGGAACTTTCCAAACAAAGCTACACAAACGAGCTGATCCAAGTCCATAAATCACTTGCAAAATCTTATGTGGCAAAATATCAAATTTCACTTATGACTGTACCTCTCGAAGGTGGTTGGTATAATGGTTGAAGTGTTTACCGCACAAACAAAAGGTACAAAGTTT
Organism: Protopterus annectens; assembly: GCF_019279795.1. Classification (NCBI taxonomy): domain Eukaryota; kingdom Metazoa; phylum Chordata; order Ceratodontiformes; family Protopteridae; genus Protopterus; species Protopterus annectens. The sequence goes on along the minus strand of NC_056750.1, from coordinate 487,383,266 downwards.
GATTCTCACTCAACTTTGTGGGAGGTTGGCATAATGGCTAAGTTGTTTACCTTACAGACACAAGGTGTAGGGTTTGATTCTTACATGGGGTAATTGGCTAGGCTTAAAAATAGCCTACAAGGGCAATTAGCCTGGCACTAATCTATGAACCTAATAAAGACTCACTAGGGAATTCTACACCCATTTAAGAAAATACATAGAGGTAGCAGTCTCTAGCAGAACCAAGTATCATGTGAAATGCAAAAAAAAAAACATTCTGTTTGTCAGATAAACTATGCAACTAAAGAAAGTAGCAGCTTAAATTAATTAGTAAATCTAAAACCCATCTTCTGAAGAATAATATCAAATGCATAATTAAAAAAATGAGAAAGACTATCCGATCCACTTAGGGAGCTCATGAACTTAGGCTGACCTCTTAAGACAAAGGGAATTATAAACCATTCTTTAGCAATGTTTGAGAACTAAAAACAAACAAAAAAACAATACCTACCCTACATTGTTCTGAATTTATTCATACCTGGGTCTCCTATTCAGACCTAAATGATATTGCTAATATAACTGCAAATTTAGTACCAATTTCTCCCCAGACACTTATTCCTCTAATTATCCATAAAGATCATCCATTGAAATTGCTAACCAAAACCAAACATATTTCCTCTATGGGACGGGCAATATACTTGGCTGTTTAATAGTGTTAGACATACACTTGAAGACACATTCTTCAAATTGTTTGACTTACATTTATCTACTGATTTTGTCCCTAATGAGTGATGAGCAGTGGTGATTCTCTTCCATAATGGTGGCCTTGCAACTGGCCCTGGTAATTATAAATGTATTAGCCTTACTAGCCTCATCTGCAACTATATAACTAGCTTCATAAGCTGTGATATCAAGAATCTTGTTAGACCCACAACAGTCTGGTTTTGTAAAGGGTTGAGCCTGTCTATTTAATCTGGTAAATTTCTCCAAAAGGCTTATGAAGGCTGTAGATGGTGACCATGTAGTCCATCTTTGCCTAGCTAAGGCATCTGACACCACTTCTTATGCTGGAATAGTACAAAAGTTTTAAAAATTGACCCATATGTGGCAAGACAGATAAACTGGAAAAAAGACAGAATCCATGAATTACTTGTTGCAGATGCATCATCAGAAAGTAAGAAAGTGACCAATGGTGGCTGTCAGGACTTGGAGCTGGGATCACTCCTTTTTGAGAATTTACTTCTCAGATCTGCAGCAGAGTCTCAAGACACCTGAGTAGCAAAAGGTGGAGACGATTACAAACTGGGGATTGTTTTTAGATACAAACACTCTCCTTTACTCCTCAACTGAAAGAATGTCAAGCATTGGGAAATAGGAAAGATATAATAATAAAACCATCAGATAAAGGGAATAAAATAGTTGTTATGAATACACTACAATACTATGAAATGTGCATGGAGCATCTAAATAATGTATGTATATGAAAAATGTAATAGAAAGAAATATGAACAAGCAGTAATTGAAGTTGAAAAAATGTTGGACAGAAGTATAAGGTTAGGCTATTTCACTGAGAAGGATGTTAGGGATAGGTTGTTTAACCGAAACAGTGAGGTAGCTGTTTTATTCTGTCTATCCAAGATACACAAGAATATGGTTAAACCTCCTGGTAGACCCATTATTTCTGCTTGTAAATATTTTATCACAGCATTGGTTTAGTGCTACATGAAATATTATTACCGGTTGTATTAAAATCCCAGGTCTACATACAGGATAGTTTTGATTTTTTATGGAGAATTTCCCCTATAGTTTGGAACAAGGACAGATACTGGTTGATGTTAAAAGTCTGTACACTTCCATTAAACATGAAGATGGATTAGCGGCAATTTCATTTCTTATGGGAAACAGCCCCTTTTCTTGTTTTGTGATTAATATGATAGATTTTTGTTTAAAAAATAATTATTTTTATTTTAATGACATAATGTATAGACAGAAACAAGGTACTGCAATGGGGGTGGCATTTGCCCCCATGTATGCAAACCTTTTTATGTCTTTTTTTGAAAAAAAGTTTTTATTTGATTTAAATTTTATGAAGAAATATGTTGATTTTTAGTTTCGTTTTATTGATGATTTGATATGTGTGTGTGAAGGGGGGAAAGATGAAGTGGATGGATTCATATCAGACATGAATAAAAATCCCTTTGGTCTATCTGTTGATGGACTTCAAAGGGGTAATAAGGTAGTGTATTTAGATCTTTCCCTGGAAGGGAAAGAAAGTGGAATTATTTCTTCTAGCATTCATAGAAAATTTGTTGACGGTAATCAATATTTACACGCCACAAGTTGATATCCCTCCCATGTTTTGGAAGCTTTACCCTATGGGGAGTTAGTACATGTTTCAAGATTGTGCAGTGATAGAAACTTGTTGGTGGAAGAAATGGAACAAACAAATTATATGCTTTTACAAAGGGGTTATGACCCGGAGATTTTGAGACAAGCCCTAAATAGAATATGGGGTGAGATGGATAAAGGTAGGGAAGTGTTAAGACATAATAAAAGGAGCATACCTTGGAGACAAGGTTTTAATATACAGGATAGAAAGGAAGATGATGCAATTTATTATGTGTCTGTATATAACATTAAAAGTCAGGAAATGCGAGGCTTGATAGAATATTACTGTAAATATTTACTGGAAGATAGGCTTTTGGCCAGTGTTTTAACTAGAAAACCTTTATTCTCATACAAAAGGGGAAGAAATCAAAAGATATAGTGGTACATGGTAAGTTTTGTATGTCAAAAGTAAGTATACCAAGAGTATTTTCAAACAGGGAAACAATTTGTTGTAATAGGTGTAGTGTAAGTGCAAATGTTAGAACCACCTTCTATAGTATGAATGGGGTTAAGTTTGAACCTAGGGACATTTATTCCTGTAGAAGTAAAGGAGTAATATATGCATTAAGATGTCCATGTTCACTTTATTATATAGGAGAAACTAAACGAGAATTTTGCATCAGATTCACGGAACATATTAGGGACATTAAAAATAGAAGGGAAGACAAAATAGTTGCTTTACATTTTAACATGTTGCATAATAGTGATATTACTTTGTTAGAAGGTACAATTTTAGAGATTGTGGAAAATATAGGTAATGATGTGAATATATTAAAACAAAAATTATTATATAAGGAGAGTATTTATATTTTAAAATACAAAACTTTGGTGCACAGTGCTTGAATAATGAACTGAATTGGAAATGTTTGCTTTAAGAGGGGAACATTGTTTAATTAATGGGTGTGTGTAGATAACTGATTGTGATATAAAAATGTATGTATTTTGCATGGTTTTGATATTCCTTGAAGGTGGAAACACTGAGGCGCTAGAGAATAAAGAACAATATTTTCTTCAGATTGCTTCACTTTGTTGTCTGTGTTGTGACCATGGTCGGTGGTTATACAGGTTCCTTTGGGTCAGAGTTGTTTTATATTTGGGGATTGTTTTTAGTCACCATATGACACTCAAACCTCCCAGCATGAACTTCCCCTAGCAAACTCTTGGTGTACTAAATAGGCACAAACTAAATGTTAAAGCTCTAAATGCTAAAAACTCTGTCAGGTCACTCCACTGTTAAATCCCCGACCAAAGAAAAATAAATCCCTAGACGAGCCTTTCAGCTTATCCTCTGTTATGGACTTAACACATTCTTGCATTCTTTGCATCCACCAGTGACTGTTAAAGGTCATTTTGATAGTGCACAACTTTCCTTCAGGGATCCTTACTTTCCAAAAACCCAAAGCAAAACTGAGCTACACCTTTTCAAAAGTCATATAAGCCAAATAAGAGCCCACGTGGCTCTCTCTGAGAAATACTCCACTTCTAACCTCATAACTGGCAAGTGCATGTTCTCCTGCCAAACTGCAACATGTAGAAGGCTAGTTCTGTGTCGAACACTGTCACCCATGGATCCTGTCTGTATCGTAAGGTCTAGATAGTGCCAGAATGAGAGGGCTATTGTACTCTGCAAGCCTTCTTATCTTTAGTGTCATTACCCAAACACTACGTTGAATAGGAAAGGCAATACATTCTCCAGACCACTTTCTGGCACTAAGCCAATTGGGATAGTTTTGAACACTTGAAAGGTAGGTTCCTCAAATTGACTTATTACCCTTCTGACTACCAAGTATTGTTCAAGTAAAGCCATTAGAATGTTTTGTTTTCTTTTTCTTTGACAATTTAATGTACTTACCAGAATCCATACTCCTCCTTTGTAATGGAACACCTTGCTCAAATCCTTCCAGCAATGTATCAGTTGATGTTTTGTTAAGATAATCTGAAAAATACTTCTGCAGGACTGCCTGCCTCACAGAACTCTAAACTGCAGATTCTCTGTCATACCTATTTCTGTGGAAAGTCGCTCCCTGCTACCTTAACAGGAATCCATGCCCTTTCCACAAATCTCACTGAGGGCTTGACGTTTCAGCAGATCAGACTTGAATGACAACAGTTTTCTGACCCTAACACCCCCTTGCTCTTAATTTCTCATAAACTCAGGTAGATCCTACCACAGGTCTAGCAGACATGAGCAGACTTACAGCCCAGTCAGGTGCTCAAGGAGGTGTTAAAGGTTACAGCAGAGTCTGCCTGGGGTGGGGGTGAAATATTGCAGTGGTGCCAAGTAAGTTTCAGCCATCATAAATCTAAGCACCTAAAGATCCAGTCAGTCACCATTAATTTTCTAATTGTTTTTTTCTATAGCCACTATGTTTATCATCTTCCTAGTTTCTATGCATCTTGAATAATACAGAAATAAATATTTTTCTTAGTAGTCACAGTTAATAGGTACAGGCAGCCTCCATGACATTACCCTATACCTGCTTGGTTTTTACTACCCTAACACTGTTAAAACTGCAGTGAGAGCCTTAGCCAGTATGGGGGAGCAGCCTTAGGCCCTTGTTGATCATGTTATAAAACGCTTCATATCTCGTCTTCGACAACCATATCAAAAACATCCACTTAGTCACCTTTCCAAATATTATTTTCTTTAACAGCTTGTTTAATGTGTGCCCCTACTAGGTTACACTTACAGCTCTTTTTACTAAGGTGACCATTCACTTTCACATCTACTGTATTCAGTGATTCCCTCAAACCTTTCTTAGGCAAAAGGCAGCGATTCCAGTAGGAATGCTAGCATAGGCAAAACAGCCCACACTCTTTCTACTACTGCAGTTCCCTGTCCCTGCATTCCAGTAAGATGTGCTTTAGTTCTTGTCCAGGGCCGTCTGCCTAGTAACTTTACAAATGTATTTAAATGGTCCTCTCCATAAGAGTCATTAATCTCTACAATACCTGGGTGACCTGATGCCTGTTAGCCATCTAGGCTCCGTGGTGTGATGATTTCCAGGATTGCAGCTCTTGACAGTCTGCCCTGCTTCTCTCTTCTTAGCTTCTCATCCTCTGCTCTTGCTCTTCTGCAACTTCGTCTTCTTTCCACAGCATCTAACCCTACAACAGTGGGAATCGGCTGAAGCTTGTTGCAGAATTTAGTTGCCTGCTTGACAAACATTTCTGAAGATGTGATTCTTCTTACGCCTGCTCTGGTACCTGATTTAAGATTAAAAGGAAGGCTACCCAGTAATGTAATGGTCATATTATTGCCACCAATATCCCCATACCAACAGATTTGTATTCCTGGGACCCCTTCATACCTTAACTCATTTGCGCAAGAATTGTGGACAAAGTCAAACACAATGTGGAGAGGGGGACAAATCACTAATATTACTCTAATTCACTTGAAAACTTCATAGAATACAAGGTTTTTCATCAATAGTCATTTCTGAACAAGTTGTAGTATGAAACTGTAATTTCTGGCATTACTCACTGACTATAATACTCAGTAATTCTCCAGAAAATCAACAGTTTTATAAGGGGCATGGTAAAAGTATGATAAAAAATCAGGAGTATTCTGTAAAATCAGTTGGGAGACATGTTATAAACCATGAAATTACTGCAATTATCTTTTTTTTTTGTGGTGTTCTGGACTTGCCACTTGCCATTACTAGGAAGAAAAAAAATTAAAAAAAAAGTGATTTAATAAATCCCCTTACTGGGGTATGTCATTTAATGAATGACAGATACAGGGTGTTGGGAGTAAAGGTGTGTAAGGTTCCCAGGAGAAGAAAAGTTTAGAAGATTCACAGATCTAAGGCAGGCCAACCTCCCTCCTCCCAGGACCACTTTTCTACTTGTTTAAATTGTCCCTAGCAAACAAACTTTTCTTTAAAATGTTCTCATGTTCCTTTCCTTTTTCTGATTAGATACTCCAACAAAGAAAGAAAGAAAAAAAAAACTATTCAGTTACATGAATTGCTAAAGTTCACACAGTAAGCAAATGTAGGCTACTGGAATCAAACCTTGGCCTGCAAAAGGATTACAAAAGCAGCTGATTAAAAGCTCAGAGCCTTAATTCTCTGTGCTATAGTTATATTCAATGCTGAGCCCCGATTACTAGTACTAGCTGGGCTAGCCTCAAAACTGTCATAGCCTTCTCAAGTATTAAATGCAAAGCAAAGGATGTCCTCAAAAGGCAGAGATTGCATTAGAACCATGTAAAACCATCCTCGATAGCAGCCACCTCATGAAATCCTTATAGCTTTCTATGACACAATGGAGCACAATATTGAACGCTCTCCTACTCTTGACAGAAACTAAAATATCTGCCAGGTAAAAAACAGAAATAATTCTTCCCGTTTGACACCAGTGATTTAAGATACCCAGATATTCAAGTGTGCCATTACTGCCACACGCAAAGTTTTTCTTCTTGCACAAAAACTACATAATATCTCCACTGCTGAGAATATAACTATAAAATGTATGCTGCTAACTCTACATGCATCCACTCAGCTATAAAGAAGACGCATTTGAAATGAGAACAGCCTCAGTTAATCTACAACATTTTTTTTCTACTTCACTTGAGAAACAGGGAACTACAGATATCAAACCCCAGGAAACCTTCATTCCCGCTCCTTGGAGCCTTATGAATTTGAAGTGTATGTAGTTTTTATTTCTTGCATATATAGCTAGTTTATATAAACAGCCAACCTCTTCTGTAGGTTAACAAGGTGACAAAGTTTGTGCTAGTTCCATTCTCTACTATCATTTATTATTTAATATCTATTATATTTTTTAAAATATTATAAGCCACGGCAATTGTTCTAGTTCATCTCAGAGCTTGAACCACTTAATTAGTATCACCCCAAATTAAAAGAACTCTCCTGGCAAACCCAAAAAAATTAAACTCAAAGCCTTACCTGCCCCAGTTAGAAATGCTGAAATCAGGGCTTCCCTGGTCTGGATAAAATTAAAGAACTGCTTATTTCGCCTTTGAAAAGGAATCCTTTCATAGATGCTTCCTTGAGCTGAGTGAAATAAAATAAATCATTGTTTCACATTTAAGGAGGAATCCTACCACTGCCTGCTCTGGTCTGCATAAAGTCAAACAGCTATTTGTTTCACCTGCAGTGTTTACCATGCTTCTCTGGACTGGAAGAAGTAAAAACTCTTTGTTACACATGCAAGACTCACCAGATTTGTGCTTCCTATTTTATTCCAACTGCACAGCCCCTGGCACATCCCACCCTCTGTGGCCTGACTGATAACTAAACCACACCCAAGTTCACCCCCTTGTTCTGAGCCTACCTGACATTCATTCCTTGTGGAAAGCAGATAGGAAGATGCCAGGGCAAAGTAGTCTGCTGTGAAACATCCATTGTAGCAACATTCTATTACTGAATAAAAGCATGTCAGAGAAAAGAACATGGAACAAACTAATAGCAGAATAATGATAAAAACGACTTTGTAATTAGTGAAACTATATACTTAAATATAAAAAATAAAAATCAAAGCTGAGAAGCTGTCTGACATCCAAAGGTACTCAAATCTGCTTTTTTAAGGAAAACTAAAGAGTTTTAATGTAGCGCTGTAGTGAAGCAGGACTGCTGCTGCACAACACTTGGTTATCCCACCAGGGTACCTATGGTGCAGAGTTTACACATCTTACCGATGTCTACATTGGCGTTCACCTAGTACAACAGTTCCTCCTGTATGTAGGAATATGTGTGTGTGTGTGTGTGTGTGTGTGTGTGTGTGTGTGTGTGTGTGTGTGTGTGTGTGTATGTGTGTCTGTGTGTGTGTGTATGCACACGTACACAGACATGCATTCAGCAATGGATTACCACTCTCTTTATGATGAGCTTTTATGACTTAATCTCTGAGTGTAAGAATAGGTTTGGGCTTCCCCATGACCTTGCATCTTGCTGTGGCTTATGGGAGAATGAAGGACTCAATCAATTAACTGCTTTACTATTAGGAATGGTGAATAATTATGTAATTTGTGCATCTTCTCCTTAGACTATAGTGTTAATGAGGGAAAGGGGACAATGAAGCAATGGGCCTTACTGTCACAGGCTTCCAAATGATACATCTATGAGACATTCAACAAGTATTATGGGTAAAAGCAGGTCTTCATGGTAAAACAAATACAGTGAATACTATAAAGTGAAAAATCCAAGTAGCTTGCCTATCAAATGAAAGGGGATGTAAACACTATAAGGTACAAAAAAATGAAGTAGGCTGCCTATCGTATAGAAAGGAGATGCACAAAAAAGTCCATGATGTATATGCCCTAAATTTAAGACAGATGTGAAAACATGCCTTTGACGTGTGGAAGAAAATTCTGGGAAAGGTAGCATATTTAAAAAAAGATTAAAAAGGGGATCCCAAGAGGATTCCATGGATTTACAGCTAGTTCACTTCATGCAGTAATATTAGACTAGTGATCATGAGGACCATGAGGCACCTAGCCATGTACACCTTTAAGTAGACATTTAAAAGTTAATGCATCCCTTTTCAGATACTTAACAATGCTTACCGCCCAAATTTAGCAAGGTTCTACATGATAATTTTGGTGCAAATCTGTATCTGCGCATCCAATCAAGACTCGCTTTAAAGGTAGTCAGTGTAGTACTTTGATCTGTAGTGGTAACTTAACTACCATTGAGAGCTTTAACAACTTCAAACACACCCTAAAAAAACATTTTCTATGTCATCAGACCTGCCCTGTTTTTTCCCTAACATGTGAACTCCATTCACTCTCTAGGGGCTTTCCTTTCTATCCCTAAAACAGGAATTTCATCTACTAACCACTAGCATATTAGACTAACAGACTTTCCATATTTCTACACCCTTAACTTAACCATCCTTCTAAGCATCTACTTGCATCTAATGTTTTGGTCCTCATTCTTTACCTTACACCTACCTGGTGCATATAACAAAAAAAAGTTTGCAAACTACCACTTTAATTTAGTACATGTTTTATTATTTTATCTACCTCTCTGTACTTATTTTGTATTTATTATTGCATCTACCTCTCTGTACTTTAGTATTCAGTTATTATTAATGTGTGCTTTAATGCTTGTTTTTATCTTGTTCATGTAAATTGTCTTAACTTTCATGGGTCATTTGGAGCTTTTCTCCCCGGTCCTCCACTGAAAATGGGTTCCTGACCCAGTCGGACTTTCCCAGTAAACAAATGTTAAATAAATAGATTTTATAGCCTGGGACTACATTGCGTTAGGAACCTCTCTCCAACAAGTCCTTTTCATTTGCTGGTATAGACTTACATCCCTAGTGTGCGCATTTGTACAGCTGCTAGTTTTGCAAAGGAAGAGAAGGTCAAATAGAATTGGTTTGAAAAGCAGGGCAGAGATCACCTCATAGTAGCCTGTAGGCTGAGTATAGAAATGGTTGTGATAACCTATTAGGATAGTTGAAAGTTTTAAGGCCTTTCATTTTCTTACTAAGGTATTTGTGGGGCTGTTTTAGTTGACCAATATGCTTTGATATCTATCCGTCTATATACACACACCAAAGGGGTCACTGTATTCAATGATAGGTCTGGTAAGGGAAGAGTAAAATGGCAGGATGACTTATTTGGATGGATTTTAAAGACATTCCCTTGGAAATTAACTCAAATAGTTAAAAGGATTTCCTAACTATGGTGGAAGATGATGATCGATGGAGAGAGGAGTACACAAGTCTCTTATGGCAATGTCTGTCAGTACCACTTAAGACATATCAGGTGAGAAAAGATTTTTTTTTTACCAAGTTTTACTTCAATGGAGTTTTTGGTATTAACTTGAGTCCATTTTCGGTATACCAGGTGTATGCATATTCCAGCCCCTGCTAGAGCTGTGTAGTATCTGTGGATGAACAGATAACAGTGCCCAGCTTGCAGTCATCTACAAACTTGCTTAACCATACTTCTGGGTCACTGGGATAGATCTCTGCAAAACAGATGCCAAACAGGAAAAGTCCTGGTACTGATCCCACCAACACTCCACTAGTTACAATCTTATATTCAGAAAGGGTAGAAGCAACTTGCACTAAATTTGCCTGTTACTATACTGTATCTTTGTAATGGGAACATGTGGTATCTTTGTAGAGCTCAGTGGATTGTTGAACATTATTCATCATTTCCTTCACAAACTTAAGAAAGCTTTGTAGTATCCTGAAGCTTGTACACTGCTTACACTTCTGTTAATAAGCACTATACAGGAACAATAAAAAATAAAAGAGCCTTTCACTGAACTATTATTAAATGCCACAAACTGTTATATTAAAGCTTGTCCAGTGGCAACTGAACAATTGCAGAGGATTTTAACAAAGTAGTAAAATGCACACTCTCAGAAATTCCATTTGTAGGTGAGATACAATCCTTGAAATTAATTGTGGGTTAGAAAGTGAGCAGGGTACATGAATAGGCATACAAGGGGAAACAAAGGGAGAAAGAGTGAAAAAGGGCAGTGTAACAAACAATGTTGCGTTAGATTTGGTCTTACTAGAAAGGAAAAAAATGGCATTAAGGATTATTATTATTATACAGGGCTCACAGGTAATTGTCAGTATGAGAAGCTGATTCGTGCAGTGGAACCGCTATATTCACCACCCACCTCAGCATCTACGTTTTCACAAAAGGTTCCATCACAAAATATAATACAGCCTTCAAACAAAACTAATCCATTCAAATTGTTGCAGGACAGAGGCTAAGCAACTCAAATGACAATGGAAAAAGGGATACCTCGAAATGCATCTCCCTTATTAAAATGGTATGAGACTTGCCTTTCTGTTAAAAAGTCTGCTACTGGTCTGCAAGTTGAGAATCTCTCCATGCCTCTTGTAGAGAAAAAGGGTAAATCGATGACAAGTGAATGGTACTGCATGGAGCTGTTACATTTAAATGAAGGGGAAATTGGCAAAAGACAAAATTCGTCAGCTCTTCTTTCAAAATCATTCACTCACCAAAGGCTACCTGAATGGCAACAGCCATCAAGACCACTCAAGACAGATAGAACCAACTCTAGCTTTGAGGTATCTTGGAGTAGGTCATATTTCATTCCATGCACTTTTTGGTAGGTTATATTTTCTTCCATTAATGTTTTCAGTTACCAAGAGCTTTGGCAAGGAGAACTCATGGAATCACCTCTAGTGCTCTTCAGTCAGTTGTTCTCATTCTGCCGGTACACCATAGCTGTGAAATATTTTCTTCAACAGAAAGAGACGAAGGCAAAACGGGAACGGTATATTTAAAGGTTTATTATGTCGATTAAGTTTTTATGGTTAAATGCAGACAACTGCATCTAGTCAGGGGGCATGTTACTGGTTTGTTTCCTTGAATTTCACTAATACTAAAGCCAGGTGTCTAACTAGCATATATACTGAGTTTGTATTTGTATACCTTCTTTTATATAGGGTCTGTCTTTGATGTTTCCAGTTGTTGTGAATAAATATTGCAAGTTCAATTGTATTTGCATGTGTGTGTGTTTCTGTGTCGTGATATAATTGTGTTTATTATTTTCTGGTAGCAGCTTTGTGTGTTCCATCAGAAAATTAGAAGTATCAGAATGCTACAGCTGAATAGTGAGACAGGGTCTTACCAAATTCATCAAGCCCCTTCCCCATGGCCATGATCTATATTGTATTTAAGTAAGAATGACGTGGGGAGCTTGTTCCTACAGATATGATTGTTTTCATTTTTGGTGTTTTCAGTTTTACTTTGAGACTGATTTTTTTCATTTGTAATTTTTGGGGGGCCCCCACCAAACATGGCCATTAAATCCCCCTGACAACCCTCTATTAATCCTTAGATTGAAAGCCTGTCTGCACATTCATTTATTGTAAGGGGGAAGACATCTATATCACCACCCAATAATTTCTCTTTAGGGAGTGTGCCACTAGAGAAAGTAAGAATGAGGCATTGCCATACTGTGTAAGGTAAGTTTTATGTTCTTTTTTTTTTTATGCACCAAACTCCTTTTCCTGGTCAAGTATGGCTTATGTAACTGCATGTCAGAGAACACATGCATGCCTCTATAGATGGCAAACTTTGTGCCTATGCACCCCTATGCAACATGTCCATCACCCCCAGCCTGTACAGTTACATGACATTCACCTCACATTACCGTAGATGATAGCACTGCAGGAGATTGAACTGTCACCTTCCCTCTGGATGGGTGAACTGTCACTGGCTATAATTTCCCATCCTTCCCCAAATGTTACGTTCAGCTCCAGTTCCTGAAATACAGATGGTCTTGGTAACAGTTATGACTTTAGTGCGTGCCTGATTTTGTTTTTTGTCCCTTCTCAGTACTCTTCTTTTTTATTGGTTAGAACTGCTCAACTTACATAGTGGGAAGTGCATGGAGCAGAATGGAAGACAGCATCATATACACTATCCTACATGCCAGCTTTATTTCTGTATGGCCTAAATGGGCAGAGCTATTAACATCACATGAACCACAGCATGCAATACCAGTTACCTCTAACACCCTTCAATGCCGAATTTTTAACAGTATTCTGAAGCTCAGTTATGGAACTGACCCCATTACTGGGAGGGGACATATCAAATCACAGACAGAAAACTTTTATTCTCTCCCAGAATGGGCATTCTAAGCTGATGATGTGACTGATTTTGTTTCAGCAGTGTTACTGGACACAGTGCATGTGTCCTCACTGTTGTGTCATGAATCTACCTCAGGAAAATTCCCATTCCACTTCAAACATATAAGCACCAGAGAAGGTAACAATAGTCCCCCTAAGATAATATATAATATTAAGGAGTTAACAGGTTTGACTTTATTTCAAAGGTTATCCACTGCTTAAAATTCCTTCAAAAATCACACAGTTAGTAAAATCTAATGGTAAGGCAGACACTGACTTACTTAAATGAAGGCAACTTCCCCTGAAACTTAATACTAAGGTAAAGAATTTAGAAAAGCATAACTTTATATTTGAAAATGCCAGTTGCCCAGTGACAAGATGAATCTGACATACATTTAAAGGGCTATCTGAACTTGTATGCTACATATTAAAGGAGTAGAGACATATCACATCAGTCCTTGGATCACAACTGAGCTTGAAAATCTAGTTTCCAACAAAGACTGTTATGCAATTTGATTTCTGCAAGCCCAGGCAAAAAAAAAAAATCTTGAATTGTAGTCATATGCCAAATGGTTTATCAACCCACATAAGAACTCTGATGGCAATACATGTACAATAATCACATTTTGCCACCAGAACCTTATTAGTGTTGGTTACACTGTATAAACAAAGTGGTCGGAGTCATCAGGCCACAGCTAAGGTACTGCAGACCTCAGTAAGTCAAGCAAATGCTCTTTTGACACAAAGAAACTTCCTTTAAGATGCAGATGATGTAGAATGGAAACTGTAAAAAAAAAAAAAAAAAAAAAAAACGAATGGGGCAAACTGAAATATATACACTGCTACTTCCTACTAACAAGCAACTTGCATATGACCTCGTTTTTGTAATCTTCTTATTCTGGATTCACTATTTGCCAGATGCTTGATTTTTATCGGCTTTTTTTCTGTGATCTATGGCCTATCTGTTTAAGTAAGAAAAACTAACCTATAAAGAACACTATACCACAAACTATGTTACTGTTAAATCATTTTGCACTGGGAAGTATAAAAAAAACAATGTACGCAGAAACTGTGGTGCTGAACCTGTTATGTAGCACAGTGGGTTACTATAAAGGGAAGAATGAGGTAAAACCTTATTAGCTGAGGGACAGAAGACTTAAATAGTCAGGCTGAAAATATCTGAAAAACAAATATGTTTCAAAGTATAACATTTTAAAAAATCTAGACAGCAGGGATCCACTACAATTGCTTTACATGCCGTGAAACACAATTCATCAGCAATAAATGATAGCAACTGAAAGTCAAAAAGTATACAAATTCTTGAGACACATTCAGAACTGTGGAGTTCCTGAGGAAACCCTGTCCACCCACCATTTGAAGAGCTTTACCATTTAAAACCCTTTAAATTGGTTACTGAACTTCAGAGAATGAGTGATAAATAATTAAAAAAAACTGTCTAGCTCCTTATCTGGGAGGCTGCACGCTCAGAGAAGTTAAAGACACAATACACTTTAAGCACTTTCAAATCATTCCTACATGGAGAGAGGCACACACACACACACACACACACACACACACACACACACATGCACCATGAACTCTAATTCACTGGGCAAATTTTGCTTTGTTGAGAGTTTTTCTCATTCTTTTCATCAGTTTATGCTATCTGGTGAGAAATAAGAACATTATAAGGTAGTTCCTCCTTATCGCCGCTGTCGCACCTCAGAGGTAGTAAATTTACAGATGGGGGAATGGGCAATGCAGGAAGATTTGCCCCTTTGCAAAAATGCTTGTTATTTGTATACACACACACACATATATATATATATATATCAGAGCGAGAGAGATGTAGATATGGATAGATATCTATATGTGTATGTGCATGTGTGTGTACATGCAAAACAGTAAAATTATAAAAAATATGCCTGGCCTGTTGGTATTATAGTAAGTTGTGCGAGTGCAACATTGACAACAGTGACCAGAGCATGGGCAATTATCTCACATTCAGCTACAGGACAGAGGGTAAGGACAGATGGGCAGATAGACAAATATCCTATTTTTTTTTTTCTGGAAAAGCTTGGGTGCTTAGTGCTGCAGCAGCATTACCTGGTGGTGATCAGGGGTTAAGTTCCCACAGCAGAAATCAGACCCTCAAAAGTATATGTAGTACTGCTTAGTTTTTGCTAGCACAGAGTTTGTGTTGTTACACTCATGCTTATTGGCAGCACATCTGTTGTATAAAGGGGCGTTTTTTTTTCTGGAAAAGCTTGGGTGCTTAGTGCTGCAGCAGCATTACCTGGTGGTGATCAGGGGTTAAGTTCCCACAGCAGAAATCAGACCCTCAAAAGTATATGTAGTACTGCTTAGTTTTTGCTAGCACAGAGTTTGTGTTGTTACACTCATGCTTATTGGCAGCACATCTGTTGTATAAAGGGGCGTTTTTTTTTTAAACATGTTTCAGGCTGAAACTTAAGGCCTAGGTTATTTAAGGCAAACCTACAGTTCCTATTACCATGCATAATATGATGACATTTTTCCATCTTCCTTTTTTTTTTAGAATGTCTTCCCTCTATAGGATTTGAATTTTAAAGTTGACAAGCTTGTCTCTCTGCCATTTAAGCCTATCATCACACTAGTATTGCAGATGGTTTATTGGAAATGCCTTTTCTCCCAGCCAATACCTTCTATTTATTGGATATCAAATGTCCATGCCCTTATGTATAGTGAACTGTAGCTATCATTTCACAAAGAGACGTTATTCACCAGGAGGACCTTGAATTTTTTGCAGAATACTGCTGCAGTTATCCATAAATAATTCCATTAATCTCCCAATGTTCTTTGGAGTAGAAAAAGCCAGGGATGTCAGAACCCTCATAAATGGGATATCCAGCTTAGGTTTTACCTAAAGCTGTTACATAAGTTTAGTAACAACAACTAGTTGTTAGATATGGCAAAAATAGGCCCATGCAATTCCTACTGAGTTGCATTCCTGGCATCATTTGAATGAACTTCTAAACACACACACACATGCACACACACACACACACACACGTGTGTGTGTGTGTGTAGACTTTATCTCACTTTCTCTTGCTGCCTGTGAACAAACACTTGATTTAGTGCATTGCAATGATACAGATTATGTTGCCAACATCTCACACGGCCCTGGATTGAAGATCAGTACAAGTACCTGCCACTGCACATATGATTTCCAAATCTATTAACTCACACGACCTATGCAATATTATGAAATAGACCAAATTCATGAAAACCAGAATAAACTTCGGAAAAAGACAAAATAATGACTCTCCACACAGATAAAAATGTAAGCGCTTTCTTTCGTTTTAATCAAAACAAACTTCTTCAGAACTGACCTGTAAACCAATTAGTCAGGTTTAAATACAAAATTTGATTCATAAATAAACCAATCAAATTTTAACAAAACCAAACAAACTATACAACAGAAGGAAGAAACTATTGCAGAAAAGAGGAAAATCCCAGGATGCAAAAAACTCCCTTACCAGCCTCAGTAAGAAGCGGAGATCCCTCATAAAATCCTCTAAAGCTAGTTACAAAAATAAAATTGCCAAAGATTCCAAAGACACAAGGCATTCTATAGTTAAGTCAAGAATCTAAATGCCAATGCTCAGATCTGTGCTGAGCTACAACAGAATAGTATTAAATATACTGATCCCAAGGATATTGCCAATATCCTGGAAGATCAATTTAGTGCCAACTTCACCCCCTCTCATCCCCTAAAGGGCCCATCTCAGTACCAAAAGATTGCCAAATGCCAGTAATCATGGCCACACAGGTAGAAACTGTGGTCTCCAAACCTAAGAATACAGCATTCATGGGACCAGATGACATCCTGGGCTGTGTACTACATGAACTACAAAATGAACTGGCACCTCACCTAAGTGTCATGTTTAATCATAGCCTGAATTCAGGCTTCATGCCCACTGAGTGGCACACAGCTAGTTATCCCACTCCACAAGGAGGGATCTATCTTTGATCCTGGGAACTCATCCCATCAGTCTGATGAGCCTGATCTGCAAGGGCATGGAACGCCTCATCATGGAACTTATAAACAAAGACATTGGCAACCTTCAAACACTGGACCCCACCCAGTTTGGGTTCGTGAAGGGCCGATCTTGTCTCCTGAACTTGATTGACTTCTTCAAATCAGTCTCCAGAGCTGTGGACGAGGGTAAGGCAGTCCATACAGCTTATCTGGACCTCGCCAAGGCCTTCAACAGCATCTCCCACTCTGGAATCATAGATAAACTTACTAAGCTGGGCATAAATCCCTACATCATTCGATGGGATGCCAACTGGCTTACTGACAGAACCCACACTGTAAAAGTAGCAGACTCCAAATCCAGCTCCAGACAAGTGGAGCACCTCAGAGTTCAGTCCTGTGACCACTCTTGTTTGGCATCTACTTCTCTGAAGTACAGGCCAACACTAAGGGACTCTGGCTAACAAAGTTCGCAGATGACTGCAAACTGGAAGCCATTACTGAATTCCTAAATGATGTGGATATTCTACAAAAGGTTATGGCCACAGAGTCTCCAATAAGTGCCCGTTCACCAAAAGGACGATAATGTAAGATAAGTCCAACAAAGCCACTTCACTGAAAATACGTAGTTTATTTATAATACAAACTGAAAACTGAGAGTTAAGCGCTTTCACCCATCCTAGTGGGCTTCATCAGAACAATGTATCAATTCAAAAGATGCCTTAAATAACTTCTTTGGTGCCAAAAATACATTCAAACTCTTAAAGGTATATTGACCTTTAAAGTGCTCTCATATAAACTAAGAAACGAAAAATGCGGAAAGCTCTCCAAAAATACAAATGCTAATAAATAGGAGTGCAAGTCACAGAGAAGGAAAAACTCCGTTGGATCAACACAGTTTTAATATTCACAAACTACACGCCAAAACACAGTCATTAACGCTCTTTTTAGAAAATACATGCGTTTTCGTCCTAACCACTGGACTTCATCAGATGTTATCTAAACCACTGGACTTCATCAGATGTTATCTAAAATTTTAATGGAATTGACACAATACTTTTGAATATTAATGAGCCCAAAGGTCTATGTTGATTAGTGCATTCAAAATTAATTGGAGTTTTTTTTATTGGCTTGTGTTTTTAATTGATGTATAAAAGTGATTTGATTATGTTTAGATAACATCTGATGAAGTCCAGTGGTTAGGACGAAAACGCATGTATTTTCTAAAAAGACCGTTAATGATAGTGTGTTTTTGGCATGTAGTTCGTGAATATTAAAACTGTGTTGATCCAACGGAGTTTTTCCTTCTCTGTGACTTGCACTCTTATTCTCATATGAACTATTTACATTCATTGCATTTCAAACAGACATATTAATACAAAGCCTTCGATAACTATTAATATATTGGAATAATAAAATATATTTATAATAACCTACCTATCTAAATAAAAAATTTATATATGTAAATCAAGATCGTCACTCTAGCCTGTCATCCTGCATTTAAAAGGCACCAAAAACAACATATTTGACGATCGTGTATTATAAACGTGTATTGCATATCAAATGAAATATTGAATATAAAGAATATAACATATATAGTGATATAACTTATCACATCTTGCCTTTTGACCGCATAATCATACATAATAAAAATCATTTAAAAAACGCTTTTAAAAAGCGGTCTTCACTGTAACCATAATTGCTACATGCTTTGCTAACACAATATCTCAAATGTATATCCTTAATACATGATATATATAAAACTTGGTATATTACTAGACACAAAGTAACAGATCACGTATTTAAAATTCTGTTTTGTTAAAAAATATATTTAAAACCTTCGCTATCTCCAGTCAGCATTGAACCTAGGTACCTTATCATGGTTCAAAGCAGTCAGTCATATTTTTTACATAATAGATCCTTAAATACATAACAAAGGTTTTCAAATCTTAAGGTCTGAAAATGATGGCAAATAATCATAATATAAGTTGTCAAACTAACATAAAACTTTGTTTTTCATAGTAAATGTACAATACAACTATTTATCAATTAATTAAATTTAAGTATTATTGCACAAGTATTACTAATTCTATGTATATGCTACTAATACAGTCTGTAATTATAATTAAAATCCTTGGCCACCCTAACATAAGTACAATGGAAAAACTTACTACACCTATTGTAACTGTAACTACTGTAACCACAACAATCAGGAAATCCTTCTATGTGGCACACCTCATCACTAAGGGCTTTTCTTCCAGAAAAAAGGAGGTCATTATCCCACTGTACTCATCCCTCATTAGACCCATTATAGAGTACAACGCCACGTTTGGTATGTACCTCACAAGACATCTGCAACAGCTGGAATGGCTGCAGAAATACCTCACTAAAAGAATCACAGGCCTAAAGCAGATGCCCTACACTGACCATCTAAAAAAACTCCAGCTATACTCTGTCAGCTGTTATATGTTGCCATTTTTGTCTCCGGGAAGCTGTGGGTTGCGGCTTGTGATCGAGGATTACTGATGCTTGTGTATTAGGAAGAGACATTTGGTGTTTTAGCCTGGATCCAGGGGAAGGGAGTGGATAGAACTATGATTTGAGATATTTTGTCAGAGAATGGTTTGTTTGTACGTCTGCTGAGTGGGAGGTGGGAGGGCTAGAGGAGTGTGTTGTCTCTTGTTGTGGCGGCTTGTTGGGAGTTTTTTTTTTCTTTTTTGATCGGTTTGCTCTCTGTTCTTTTCCTGGCTGCTGCCTTGCTGAAAGGGAGGGAATTTAGGCTTAAAGCTGCAGTGAAGTGAAGCTTTGCTTTAGGTGCATTGCGAGCCTCTGGTATGCAGTACACACACATTAACAAAAACAAACACTCCCTAGGTTGCTATGGTAATGTAGACAGAGTGACGATAATGAGTAACGGCTCTGAGGAGCCTCTGAGATTATTCTTGGCAATAACATTTTTGGTTTAAAAAAAAAAATAATAAAAGGGCTGTTTTAAACCACATGTACACATATTGATGGTCTCCCAACACTTTGTTTAGCTCATTAAGTTGATTCTTGATAAAAAAAAAAAAAAAAAAAAAAAAAACACAATAGTTATGTAATGTATGATTTTAGTAAATCTAGACATAAAATATATAATCATCATATAAGATGAAGCAGTCTGCTGAATTTAGATATTAAATACAGGATTTAATAACACGGGTTTGAGTATAACTACACTACTGTTTTAACTTGTCATAAATGATACACACTATATTGAACATCAACGGGAAGAATGATGATTTTCTCATACAGGTAAATGTGCATAACAAGTCATATAATTGCTTTAACTTGAATTGTGGTTTTGTAACACATCTTGACCATACATAATACTTAAGCTGTTACCAAGGTAACTAATGTTTTATACATGACATCAAACTGACAAAGTTGTTCATGGGAAACAATAGAAGCCTGAACTAGGAATGTCACAGAATGTAACAATCACGTTCTGAACAAATAGTATTAAATTGACAATAATCAGTCAGTTTAACATTTGCTGATTATACAAAATAGAATGTTTCCATTTAAATCTAAAAACTTTCAGCATATGTCATAAAATGGCAATTTATAAATATGGAAAGAGAACTTGTAATCATTAATCACAATAAGTGAATTTGTTTTTAACCTATAATTTCAATCATTTTATAATAAGAAATGACAGATATGAAAACCCTTATGTGTATGAAATGGGGGAAGAGGGATGCACTGATAATTAAAATGCACTAACTTTCATCAATGTTTACATAAAACAAACTTGATGCTTTAAGTAAGTTAGCAACAAACAAAGTGATTTCTTAAATGCTGGTAAACAATGAAATATAACTTCTGATATATCCAGTAAAATACATTGTATTATAAACATTAGGTATAAATATTATTACCATCTATTTATATGAAGGAATAAGTTTTGAAAGACTTCATCAATAGGGGTGAATATGATAAATAACTGTGTGCTATAATCTTTTACTGAAGTTTTATATACGATACATCCTACTTTACTATGAATGAATTGCTTATCAATCTTTCATATAAATATTAATTGCATATACAATAAGTAGACATTCATATTGAATTAGGATTCTGTCTAATCTACAATAGTACTATATCTGTTCGAAATATCAATATTCCTTATACAAATATTCTCCGTATGATAATTCAATTTATGGAACTCAGATGTTTTGGATTGTCACGGTATGAGTTTTATCCATCAGATTAGGAATGATTTTCATTCCGTGGCTAGTGTGGATCTTAGTTTTGTTAACATTTATTAATTTAAATTTATTTCACAAAAACATTTTTAGTATGCCTGACCAAAACATTACTTTATTGGTAAACACTCAAAGTATAAAACTGATAATTTCCTTTAAAAGCTCAAACATATACTTTATAGTTATCAGAGGAAAATGTTTAATAGTCATAATAAAACAAAAATACATACTCGAAATAACCTAAGATGGATTTAACTTTATTATCTTTAAATACCAATGACTTAAACAATCCTAGCAAGAGATCAAATCTACTGAAATATTTAAAACTGAGCAAATCACACATTGTCTTCCTTCAAGAAATTGATTTCAAAACAAATGTCAATTACAAATGGAATACTAAGGAATATATGACATTGACTCAATCCACTTATAAGACAAAGACAAAATGGGTAACAATTTTATGGAAAACAAATGTGATTAACCCAGAAATCATTTATAAGTATCAAGATAAAGAAGGCCTTAAGGCATTAGTAAAAGTTAAATATAATAACAAAATATGGACCCTAGCCAATATATACTGGTTCCCAGGCACTGGATCAGGAACGGTTAAAAAAACACTTGGATTTCATTTCCAATAATTATAAAGGCAACTTAATATTAAGAGGAGATTTTAACTGTATATTTGATATTTCTGAAACTACAAATAAAAGACCGCTGTGTACATCTGCTGTACCAAAAGCTTTAAACAAGTGGGTAGAATAATTTCATCTTGTAGATACTTTCAAATTTAAAGAAGATAGATCTTTGTTGTTTTCCCATCAAGATCACAGATTTGGTACCCTGGTAAAACAGGCCTCTCCAAAGCCAAAAACACAGCATCAATGGGACCAGACTGTGTCCCAGGCTGCATCCTACACAAGCTCAAAGATGAACTAACCCCTCACCTAAACACACTGTTTAAACTCAGCCTCTCCACAGGCTATGTGCCCACAGAGTGGCACACAGCAACGGTTATTCCACTCCACAAAGGTGGAGCAACAACGGACCCCAGGAACTATTTCCCTATAAGCCTAACTAGCTTGGTCTGCAAAGCTGTGGCGCACATCATCATAGATTTCATTAACAGAGACATTGGGAACCTCCAAACACTGGACCCTACCCAGTTATGCTTTGTTAAGGGTAGATCATGCCTCCTAAACCTGGTGGACTTTTTTGAGACAGTTACCAAGGCTACATATGAGGGAAAGGTGGTCCACACAGCCTACCTAGACCTCACAAAGGCCTTTGACACCATTCCCCACTCAGGTATTATAGATAAGCTCACCAGCCTGAACATAAACCTCTATGTCATGAGATGGGTTGCCAACTGGCTCATGGACAGAATCCATATTGTAAGAGTTGCGGGAGCTAGGTCTGACTCTAAACCAGTTACAAGTGGCGTTCCCCAGGGCTCAGTCCTAGGACCCTTCCTGCTCGGCATATACTTCTCAGAGGTACAGACAAGCACAGGAGGACTATGGCTGACCAACTTCACAGATGACTGCAAACTAGGGGCTAAAACTGACTCTCCAGCTGACACAGACATCCTCCAAAAGGGTCTCACTGAGACAGATACCTGGTGTCAAAACCATGGCCTCAAGCTAAATGCCAAAAAGTGCATAGTCATCCCCTTTGGAAAAAACAAAGTACTCACAAACTATCACATAGGTGGTAGCCCCCTAAATATGGAAGACATAATAAGGGATCTCGGGACCCAAGTAGATAGTAACCTCTCCTTTGATAATCACATTGCCAAAGTGGTTAGAAAATCCTTCTATGTGGCCCACCTAATCACAGAAGGGTTTGCATCCAGATTAGGGTACAATGCTCCATTTGGGATGTACCTTACAAGACACCTGAAACAACTGGAAAGACCACAGAAGTACCTCACCAAGAGGATCACTGGTCTCAAGCAGATGCCCTATGCAGCTCGAATGAAGAAACTCCAGCTGTATTTGGTAGCATTCCACCTACTCAGAGGTGATCTCTGCCTGACATACAAGGCCATGTCCAACCCAGAATTGATGGGCATGTTCCACATAAAGAAAACAATATCCCCTTGCATCACACACTCCAGGGATCTAAGCCTCACTACAACAATAAATAGGACGTGCTGGAGGGATAGATTCCTGTCCCAGAGACTTCCCATGCTCTGGAACAAGATTCCAGTCTTCATTAGGCAGAGCTCCTTGCTAACCCTCTTCAAGAGAAACCTTGACAAGTGGATGGGAAACAGAAAGTTTACCCCAGGGATCACTTCAATGGCTCTGCTGGATAGAGGCACAGGGAACTAATGGGGGCGGCGAAAGCCAACACATTCTGGCTAGGCCTATAAATGCCTTCGGGCAGATAGTCTAGTACTTACCTATAGACCTAAACTAGAATAGATAAAATATTTGGTGCCTATGACTTACACTCTAAAATCATTAATTTCTCAATCACTCCCTACCCCTTTTCAGACCACAATTCATTGATACTAAATCTTCAAAATGGGTAGAAACCATTAATCTTTAACTCCAGAATTCCAGCATATATAACTAAAATTAGAGAGTTCAAACCCTGGTTATTATCTGAATTACAGTTTTTAGATATTAATTACACCACAGAGATAAATAAAATAATGATATGGGACTCATTAAATCTTACATATATGATAAAACCCTAATTTGGTATTAAAAAAAATCAGAGAATGGGATTCTGAATTGTTAGATCTACAATCCAAACTTTTGTCAGTAAAAGCTGAAAAAAATCAAAATCATTTGGAGATGAAAAAGAAAGTAGAAATATTAAACAATAAATACAATGAAATTCTAACACATAAAACTAGTTTAGCTTTAGAAAAAAATAAAAATTAATATATTGGCCACTTCTCCCAAATATCTACATAATTTATCCACAAGAATCAAAATACAATCAAAAGCTAATAACATTAAAAGTATCTTCCATGAAAAGAAAGTGAAAGTGTCTCTGTTATAGGTGACATTCTTGACGCCTATAGAAATCACTATATTGAACATTTCCAAAAAGAAAATATATATATCGATCAATTAAATCTAGATGAAAAATGTTATAAAAAAATCTGAAAAATTAAAACTAAATCTGCAAGCACCCATATCCTACAAAGAAATTACATGTACAATAAAAGAGGGTAAAAATAATAAAGCTCCAGGTATATGTGGCATAATTATGGAAATATATAAACTTTTTCCTTCAAAGATATTATCCCTCTTCCATAAAACTCTATTAAAAATTCAGTCACAATCTTCAATACCACCCTCTTGGAGATATTCCTTAATCACACCAGTCCTAAAGGAAAACAAATCCCTAAACCTCTGTACCTCATATAGACCTATATCATTATTAAATAATGACTATAAGACATTTATGACAATATTAACCAACAGAAAATACCACTATCCAAAACAATAAATAATGATCAAACTGGATTTATATCATAGACACACATGACGATATTAAAATGATAATTTCTCTTATAGATTATATTAATAAAGAAAATAAGCACTCATAATTGGCCTAGATATAGAGAAAGCCTTTGATTCCCTAAATTGAGACTATTTATTTAAAATTCTGGTGTTATTTGAATTTCCTCCTTTCTTTGTTCATCTACTAAAGAATATATATACAAATAATTTAACGTATGTTAAGCTAGGTCCTTTCACCTCTGAATCTATACATATAACAAAGGGTACTAAACAAGGTTATCCCAGGTCACAAATTCTATTTCCTTTGGCTATTGAAATTCAACAGATAACAATACAAAAATCAAAGGAGTAGATGTTTACGAACAATACAATTCTAAAGTAATGCTCTTTTCTGATGACATATTATTAACATTATCCAATACAAAAGAGACAACAGATGAATTAGACATTTTAATTGACACATTTTACAGGACTCCATTTCAATAAATCAAAATCAAAATTTGTATTTTTAAATAAAAAAAAGAATTGCAGACAAAGGGGAATCACATTATAGGGAAACAAGAATCTACCTTAAAATAGCTAGGAAGTGAGTTATGCAAGGATAATAATGAATTAGTCTCAAACAACTACAATATCATCAATACAATTAAAATCTCTATAGAAAAGTGGAATAAAATAATATTAACATTTGAAGATAGACAACAGTTAATAAAAATGGTTTTACTACCCAAGATTCTATATATAGCTTTGGCAATACAACTGTTACCAGAAAGGAATATACTCACCAAAATAAACTCATGCCTAATAAAATTTTTATGGTTTCCCAAAAGAAACAGAACAGCTTTAATACGTCAAATAAGACCATGGAAACAGGGAGGATTAAACTGTCCTTATATAGAAACATATATAAAAGCATTAATATCTAAAACAATCTCAGATTGGATAAGTCTAAATTATTCGGCAAAATGGAAAGAATTACTAACTGTAATATCAATAAATGAATTTGATTTACAAAAAAAATTCAAACAGATAAAAATTTGCCATGGCACATATTATGCATTAGTATGTAATATAACATAGCCCACTAAAACTCGTATGATTAATTATTACATTGACTCATTTAGGAAAATTATTAATGCAAATATAGATTTAAAAATCTGGTTTGATCTTTTAACACCATTCATAGTTACAAAGAGCTATCCACGTAAACTATACAGAGAAATAATTCCTGGGAACAGAAAGGATTTGTTTGTTGGTTTCAATGTATCAAAGAACTAAAAGTTCTGGATATGCAAACAATAGAAACAACATACAAAATTCCACAACAAGATTGGCTAACTATGCAAAGCATTCTGATGTATTAGCAAGATTTATGCAGAATAATTAGTAATTCTTCATTTAAAGAAATACCTAAACTTATGAAATACCTATATGAAATCATATATAATGATTATGACATGGGACATAGTATTTCAAAATTTTACAAGATATTGCTAAATTATAAAACACCCAAATCCTCATATTGGAATTATATAACAAAAGGATACTCACTACAGCTAACTGAAGAAATTAAATCAAATATTTTATTATCAATAAAACATACATCTTTTACACAATACTGGAAAGTTTTTAATTGGAAATGCTTGCACAGATCATTCTCAACTCCAGATAGAATTACTAACATTAATTCTTCCACAAAGGGAATATGATGGAGGTGTGAGCAAATACACAATGCAGATTGGAATCCCATTTATTTCGACTGTGTTAAACTTAAGCCATTTTGGAATGGTATTAAAAACTTTTTACAAGCTTTATTTAATGAATTGTTTAACTTATCTAAAGCTCTAGTATGATTAAATGTGTACGAAGGTCCTCATTTGAATGAGTCAAATATGTATCTAGTTTGGACAATACTTGCAATCTCAAGAAAGTGTATAACAAGAAGATGGAAGACAAACACAATACCGACTTTGGAAGACTTCTACA
Organism: Protopterus annectens; assembly: GCF_019279795.1. NCBI lineage: Eukaryota > Metazoa > Chordata > Ceratodontiformes > Protopteridae > Protopterus > Protopterus annectens. The sequence goes on along the minus strand of NC_056750.1, from coordinate 487,356,567 downwards.
GCCTACTGAAGACCACAGCATTGTTGGAAATTAATATTAAAGAATTAAGGTTTCATCCTAAGCCATTTATTAACAAGCCATGGAAAAAAGTCTCATCACTGATTGACACATTGCAATAACTGAACAGATGCACTCTGATAATTGGATTGTTATACCTATAAAGTAATTGTATATATTGAGCTCTGTTATAGTGTCTGGATGATGTAAATAGTGTACATAGTTATTTAAGATGTTATATAGAAATACTATGGAACTTATTCAACTGTATTTGAAAAATAAAATTTATTTGAGAGAGAAAATGTGTTCCTTACTCAGTCACTCCCTCCCTCCCTCTTACCACATCATTGGTGGATCAATTTTGGGCTCCATGCACAATTACTGCCTTAATGGATTCTGAATGATCTTTGCCACAGTGTCAAGCTATCTGCAGTTTGCTACAGATTGCAGTCTTTGCAGACTTGTGTTTGCGGAACACTAACTCACATATTATGAACAACCTAATAAAATCCACTCAAGTTTGATCATTGTGCTTCTAGCCATTACATCGTATTACCAAATGATTTTCTTACGCATGAGCATTTGGGTTACATAGGTGTGTACTAGACTAATCACCCTGGAGCCTTTACAAGCCTAGCCCATAGGATTACCCTGGCATCATGCCACCCGACCTTAGTTCCCAGTGCTTCTGTATGTAGAGCCACTGGAGTGATCCCCAAAGTGAATTTTCTATCTCCCATCCACTCATCAAGATTTCTCTTGAATAGGGCCCATGAAGGGCTCTGTTTGACATGTATGGGAAGCGTATTCCATAGCATGGATAGTCTCTGGGATATGAACCTGTGCCTTCAGCATGTTCTGTTGATTATAGTAATGAGGTTGAGGTCTCTGGAGCATGTGGTGCAGAGGGATTGGGATTTCTTAAAATGTAGCATTTCTAACAAAGCTGGGTCAGGCATGGCTTTGTAAGTCAAGCAGAGATCACCTCTAAGCAGGCGATATAAGACAGAGAATAGTTTGAGTTTTTTTGAGTCTGTCCATATAGGACAACTGTTTAAGGCCTAGAATCCTCTTTGTGAGGTACTTTTGTGGCCTCTCCAGTTGTTGCAGGTGTCTAATGAGGTCCATGCCAAATGGGGCATTGTACTCAATGATTGGCCTAATGAGGGAAGAGTAGAGGGACTTTCTGACCACAGTGGCAATGTGCTGGTCAAAAGAGAGGTTGCTGTCAACGTGTGTGCCCAGATTTCTTATAATGCCTTCTGTGCTCAGTGGACTACCATCGATGTGGTAATTCATGGGAACTGGGTTTTTCACAAAGGGAATGATGACACATTTTTTGGCATTGAGCTTAAGGCCATGGTTCTCACACCAGTCATTGGTCTCAGTGAGGCCTTCCTGTAGGATGTCAACATCACTTGGAGAGTTAATAGTAGCTCCCAACTTGAAATCACCTTCGAACTTTGTCAGCCAGATTCCCTTTGTGTTGGCCTTGACTTCAGAGAAGTAGATTCCAAACAGGAGAGGACCCAGGACTGAAACCTGTGGGACTCCACTTGTGACTGGTCAGCAGTCTGACTTGGAGTCAGCTACTTTCACACTGTGGGTTCTATCTGTGAGCCAGTTTGCAACCCACCTAGTGATATAGGGGTTGATGCCTAGATTACTGAGTTTTTCTATGATTTTTGAGTGGGGAATGGTATCAAAGGCCTTGGCCAGATCAAGGTAGACTGTGTGAATCACCTTGCCTTCATCCACAGCTCTAGTGACTGACTCAGAGAAGTCGACCAAGTTGAGCAGGCATGATCTACCCTTCACAAAACCAAACTGTGTGGGATCCAGAGTTTGGAAATTCACTATATTCTTGTTTATTAGGTCCATGATGATGCATTCCATAGCTTTGCATATCAGACTCATTAGGCTAATGGGGCGATAGTTCCCAGGGTCTGTAGTCGCTCCTCCTTGGTGGAGAGGGATGACTGTAGCAGTGCACCATTCATTAGGGACAAATTCTGAGGTGAGGCTGTGACTGAACAGGGGCACACAGGTGACGTGCCAGTTCACTCTGTAGTTCATGTAGCACACAGCCAGGGATATTGTCAGGTCCTATGAAAGCTGTATTCTTGCTCTTGGACAGTGTTGTTTTAACCTGTGCAGCAGTAATACTGGGTGCCTGGCAATCTACTGTTAATGTTACAGATTTACTGAAACACTTTTTTGGTCCATCCCTTGCTGCAGCTTGACTGGTAAGTGTTTCTCTGTCTCTTTCAGACTCCCTGTCCAGAGTAACTCAGTGGACCATAGCCTAGCAGTAACACAGGAGATGTTAATAATGGGAGTCCCCATAGTGACACATACATATACATATATATATATATATATATATATATATATATATATATATATATATATATATATATATATATATATATATATATATATATATATATATATATATATATATATATATATATATATATATATATATATATATATATATATATATATATATATATATATATATATATATACATATACATATATATATATATATATATATATATATATATATATATACATATATATATATATATATATATATATATATATATATATATATATATATATATATATATATATATACATATATATATATATACATACAGGGATACATCTCACTTATAACCACCCAGCTCCTCTTACAGCTATTGTCGCTACCAATACCTGTAGTCTACAGTCAATTGTTTGACCTTCTAGGCACATCACTACACCCTATCTGCTTTGCCTAATTACTCCTCTCTCCCTAACACAAAGGTTACTAGTCAAACATAAGTTATTTAGGTCACAATCAGGGCTTTGCATGTCTGGTACCACAGAGCTCATTTTAGTGACATTGATCAAAGATAAAGATTTCCATATAGTTCTAAACACTGATCATGTCTTTATATTTGAATCATGTCTATTTTAGTTACGTGCACAATTATATGTTCTAGTCTTGATGGTAAAGTCAGCATCTATGTTCATGGCATTTAGTTTTCACAATGTGACTTAGGTAAATTCAATATCTGTGGTGAGGATTGCAAGTTCATTTTGAAACACAAAAGCAAAGAATGAAAAGTATATAGGGATTATTTGGTCAGTCAGCACACCCACACTGTCTTTTTTCCTTCATTTTGACACCTGTAGTGTGTACTACTATCCAACAGTCCATACCTCTCAATTGCCAAGATTTTCACAGAACATCTGGATTTTTGCCCCATATCTTTGGTGAGTTCCTCATACAATTTGAGGCTTTCTGACACATCATTGAAGACTGAAATCACTAAATGATGACAGCCATTTAAGATTCAGTCATCACTACCTTTAGAAAGTGGATGTTAATGCAAAAACTATTATTCTAGCAACTTTCTAGGTTTGTAAGAGAAATACTTAAAAATCTTTTCCTGATTTTGGTTGGTTGCCCCTCCCATTATTTTTGGCTTTATCTAGATTTCTTGCACTAAGTGGTTGAGATGTATGCATCAATCTGTGTCTCTAAGCCATTCCACATGGATTATTATACATATACACAGTTTCTTAATTAAATTTTACCCAAAGAAAGATGCCTCCCTCTCTGTACAAAACACTTCTTCAAAATAACTTAAATTCTGCCCTTCTCTTGCCTTGTTCATTATTTTTCCATGAACGTTTTCCTCAAAGATGTGTTGTGATCCCAGATTTTGTCAGGTGTCATGGAGTTTGTAGTGCTTATCTCATCAGTGCATTTACAAAATGGCTGTGATTTCTTTCAGTATGTGCAGACAAAGTGCTTTTCCTCCTTATTCTGCCAGCAAACCAGCTGCTCATTTTACCTTGTAAGCTACTTTAAAAGGAATTCAAAATATACTACTTTTGTACAAAACAAGGAACAATGCCCACCTGTTTTCTTTTTATTACCCAAGGCTGTTTTTTAAACCAGAATAACATTTTAGAATGGAATGTCAAACAGGTTCCAGTTATGATGAATGAAGGTAATTTTTTTCTGTCTTGAAAACATAGAATGATCTGGCTTTCACAGGCTAGTGGTACAAATATTTGACTTTACAAATGCAAGTAGAAGCTTAAGGTCCATGGGAAACAAATTATTCTGAGTTTGCTATGCAGTTGTTTTATTGAACATTAAGCAAAATGGACTGTAATTTGGACATGTAATAAAATAACACTATACTGAGATTTGCTTTGGTAATTCTGCATGTCACTGTAGATACACAATACAAAAAATGTTTCATTATTTTGTTCTTAAATTCATTGTTTCATTTAGTTCAGTTATACTGCCTAAAGGGGCAGATAAAAAATTCAGATGTTGGCTTAGACCGCAGATCAGACATGAAGCTGATACTTTGTTTTGTTTATTGTTTCCTTAATATACTTTCCTGTTTTATTAATAAAGAGAGCAGGCAAAAAGGAAATGGATGACAATGATATTCAGTAATCCAAAATGTACATGTTTTAAAAAGGTAACAAACCACATACCCAAATAAAAGATTGAACTTCTGTTGTGCTTCTCTAAGTTAACCAACATTTCTGTTTACGGTGCATCTGTTTTCTCCTAAACTGCTGATCTTATTTCCATTGTAGGGTTAACAAAAGCATACAGCTATCCCATTCTAATGAATCATCTGTCTTTTGTGAATAGACTTTTATAAATCAATCCTATTGTTTTTCTCTAAACTGAAATCAAAACTCCTTTTATTTATGTTTTATTTAATAGAGATCTAAATTCATAATCTTCGTCATACTGACTTTTTTGTCAGGATATCTTAAATTATTTTGCTTGTACTTTGTGTTGCTTCCTGCATTGTAGAGTTTACTGATTTCTCATTATAGACTTCTAATATACTGAAAAACATTTTACGAGTTTCAGCTTCCACTATGATTTGCTCGTGTCCTTCATGAAAAAGGTATACTAATTTTGAATACAACACTCTCTTCAGTGTTGTACACTTTACCATGTAGTGCAGACTTGAACAGCGACATGGGCATGCTATTATATCATTGCTAATTAAGAATGAATCCTGCCAAGTTCCTCTGCATTAAAATTGCATTCATATCCTCATCCCGTCTATGTTTGAATATCAGCCACAAAACTAGGAGCTGTCCAGTAGCTTGGATGCTAAATGCAGGACACAGAGCTTGCTCTAACTAATCACATCCTAATCAATAAATCCAGTACATTAATGAGATTTGCATTAAATGGTCAAGCTGTAGTGAGCAATGGAACACTCCAGTCCCAAAATGCATTGTTGTAGTCATTATAATGCTTTAAATTAGGGAAGCTTGGAATCCAGCCATTATGATTATGGTACTGTGGGCTAAGTGATTTCTGACATCATTCCTAACACTTATTATGATTTCTGATTTCATTCCTAACTTTGCCACTGTCTGCCAATGAAAAGCTAAATCATTAGTGAATATTTACTTCCTAGATCAGGAATATGCTGTTTAAATGGTATTACCCACCCATGATGATTATGACTTCTATGTCATATGTTTAAAATTTGGAATAGCAGTCCTCACATTTATATTCTTAGTACTTTGTCAGCTACATAGTTACAGTTTTTGGCTTTTAACACTTAATTCCTATGTATATGGAGGGAACAGGTAATAAATATCATTAGTAAAACGTGCAATAATTGAAATGGATGTATATCAGTACTGGTATAGACAAGAGTGAAAACAATGTGTCTATACAAGGAACAGCATTCTTTTTTTTAATATGAATGATATCGTAAGCCTTAGCCCTATATAAATTGCATTAGTCCAGCAAATATATTTGGGTTTGTTTATTAATTTATTTTTGGAGTGGATAATTTTATTAGTTTTCTTCAGTGCTGTTAAAACATTTGGTATTTGAAGAAAAAAAGTGCATGCAGGATGCAATTTTTTCATGATTTATTTACACATAACAATGCATTAGTAGTTAAGTTAAATGAAACTTGTAGCTGTCACAGAGACAAATTCTATACTCATTAGGCATGCATCCAAAAATTATTCCTTTACTCATCTCTCAGTCATTGCATATAATGTCCCATTTGGCATGTCTCTGTCTGCAACAACTGGAATATCCACAGAGATACCTTACTAAAAGGATATAAAGCCTTCACAACATGTCCTATATCAACTGACTCAAAGCTCTGTCACTACACTCAGTATTCTACTGACTTAAGAGATGACCTGCATCTGGCAAACAAGGCATCTTCATACCCATTACTGATGGATTTACTGCACATGGGCAAGCCAAATGGCATCAGAAATAGTCAGTCTAGGGATCTAAACCTCTTCTGCAACATCACTAGATGGTTTAGAGGAACAGGTACATTTCACAGATGATACTGCTACTGTGGAACAGAATCCCCATCTACATAAAATAAAATTCATACCTGTCCATTTTCAACTGCAAATTAGATCTACAGGATAAGAAATAGAAAATTTACCCCAAGACTGCCCCATCTGTGCTATTAATGGTGAGAGGGAGCTCCTAAATGCTTTATCCATTGCATTGGTCCCCTCCAAGTATCTATGGTATTTTCTCAGTTATTCTTATTAGAGGTAATGTATGATTATTGACCATGGGATGGATAAGGCCAATCTATAACCAAAGGGATAGTTTATTTTGATGACAAAGTGAAATTAGCTAGGCTTAACATAACCCACAAGGGCAGTTAGTACTCACCAAGTTACTCTGATCTATGCTCAATTGTAAGACAGACCTCTGTGATTCCTCATATTGAATAGGACAAAGAATCCAAGAGGGAGAGTCAAGAATCTGGAAAATAATTTTAACATTTTCTAAACCAGAACTAATGGGTACAATACAGTAGTGCTTCCACTATTGCTCTCTGAAATGCAACTGATAGGAAAACACTTGAGCAATCAAGAGATATCAGAAGATGTCCATGTATTTCATATCAATGGGAATGACAGAAACCTTTGTTTTGCAAGGGGCAAGTCCTTTTGTACCCTCCACATGATATAAGCTCCCCACAACCTCCTAATCTATATATACCAACTCCATGGTTGTACAACTTTGGAGAACGTACAAGCCCCCTAAAGAGTACTCCATGGTCTTGAGCAATGCTTAGTTTCACTGTAATAGGTACTAGCAAGTGATTTTTGAAGTGCTGCACTGTGAGGAGGTACAGGATAGCTTCCAGCACTGTAAACTTGTAAAAAACAGCATTGCCTTTTGAGCTGAGTTGGCCTTTTTGGCATAGAAAGAAACTCTTTCTCCGCCAAAAGTGTCACTGCAGGTGGTAAATAAAGAAGGCCTGCATACCTGCAGTAACATGGCTAACATATGTGGGGTACATTACAGAGTACCGATGGAGATTTCAAGTGTCCTTGGTGACCCTGAAGTGCATGCCTAGCAGGATCCGATACAATGTTGATAAATTTAAATACAGGGGCCAACTTTATTTTAAGTATTAATATGTTTGATAGCTATAATCTAGATACAAAACATACAACATGCAACTTTGTGTTCCCGACCATAGTACCTGCAGCATAATAGTGTATTCCCTGCAAACCACCAAGGTACAGGTTGCACTATGAGATTGTTAACTTTGGGAAACACTGACACTATGGAGTGAAATTGGATGTCATTAAACTATGCCATGCAAATTTAATAGGGTTCAATAACACAGAAAATCATCAAAAGTCATGAAACAAACACAAACTAAAGCTCCAAAAACATAAAGGGTGACAGACTGTCCGGAACACAAGTCCACATTTATTTTAAATATTAAAACACACCATTAAGTGCTTTCATCATCCGATCTTGACTTCATCAGAATAAAAAAACACTACAAAGCCAAACTTAAATAGTTATGGATTAAACCATTCAAGTAACCCCCACCCCTCACACACAGATTCCACTTACATTTTTAAAATGACAGGAGTACTTCACTAACATAGAACTAGCAGTGTACTTACGCACAATAGAAACAATAGATTAACCATTTTTGAAAAAAACATACAAGCCAATAAATGTTGTGCATTACCTACCCTACTAATAACACCACCAATAACTATTATATAACTATTATGTAACAAAGCAATGTCTTGTTCATATAAAATAAAATGAGAAAAAAAGTACAGTTCTAACTAACTGGAATAGGCAACCGTCAAATATTCCTTTTCATGTGTTTTTATATTTTTACTATCATATGGAATATTTTTTTCTAAAAAAATCCCCAAAAATAAATATGTTAACCATAGTATATTAATATTTGTATTTAAACATCTTTTTAGTACCTTCACAATACATAAGCTGATAAAAAGCAGTGTGTTTATATATATATATATATATATATATATATATATATATATATATATATATATATATATAAAATGAAGTACTTGTCCATGTGTAATGTAAATATATATAAAATGAAGTACTTGTCCATGTGTAATATAAATATATATAAAATGAAGTACTTGTCCATGTGTAATATAAATATATATAAAATGAAGTACTTGTCCATGTGTAATATATATATATATATATATATATAAAATGAAGTACTTGTCCATGTGTAATATAAATATATATAAAATGAAGTACTTGTCCATGTGTAATATAAATATATATAAAATGAAGTACTTGTCCATGTGTAATATATATATATATATATAAAATGAAGTACTTGTCCATGTGTAATATAAATATATATAAAATGAAGTACTTGTCCATGTGTAATATAAATATATATAAAATGAAGTACTTGTCCATGTGTAATATAAATATATATAAAATGAAGTACTTGTCCATGTGTAATATAAATATATATAAAATGAAGTACTTGTCCATGTGTAATATAAATATATATAAAATGAAGTACTTGTCCATGTGTAATATATATATATATATATATATATATATATATATAAAATGAAGTACTTGTCCATGTGTAATATAAATATATATAAAATGAAGTACTTGTCCATGTGTAATATAAATATATATAAAATGAAGTACTTGTCCATGTGTAGTATAAATATATATAAAATGAAGTACTTGTCCATGTGTAATATAAATATATATAAATTGAAGTACTTGTCCATGTGTAATATAAATATATATAAAATGAAGTACTTGTCCATGTGCAATATAAATATATATAAAATGAAGTACTTGTCCATGTGCAATATAAATATATATAAAATGAAGTACTTGTCCATGTGTAATATAAATATATATAAAATGAAGTACTTGTCCATGTGTAATGTAAATATATATAAAATGAAGTACTTGTCCATGTGTAATGTAAATATATATCACAGTAAATAACAATAATGATAATAATAATATTACTAATTTACCCCCACCATTTCATTTGGTTAAAGATTTCAACTTAAGTGCACAAGTAATCTCGGTATACTCAAGTCCTGGCCAAGTGTTTGCATCAAGCACCATCTGCCAGGTCATCTCCTTCCTCTCCAGGGTAAGTGGGTTAAACCCTGCCCTAATGTCCGTTTTCACCTCGTCAATTACCATGTACTTACACATTTGACCTAGATTATCCTGATTGTGTTTGGCTAATGCACTAGTCATAGTATGATTTCTTAAACTGTATCTGTGCTCATACAGCCTCTCCCTTAGCTTACAATCAATTTTCACAATGTAAAAGCAGTGGCATTAGACACATGGGCAAGATATACCACTCTCTGATTCACAATTAAAGTTACCCACCACTTCGTCTTTCCTCAAATGGTAAAAACCATACTCTCATCAATAACTTTACATTGGGAGCATCCCCCACATTTTCTCATCTTCTTGTATGTACATCGGTATTGTCACTATTATTACCACTAGTCTTAGGATATTCTTTAAATTCTTCCCTTTATGCAAGACCAATTTGGAACAAGGTCCAAGCCTTGCTCTAAGAAAAGGAGTGTCACGAAAAAATCTCCCAGTTCTTTCTTAATATCCAACCCAATTGAAAGTCATTCTGAAAGAACGTGGTGATAAAAATGCTTTTATAACTATCCATATTCAGTCATTCCATCTACCCCACTTATTACTGATGTATCATTACTCAAGACATGATGGTGGGAATTGTCCATATCCTCCATACATACCTGTAGGTCTACACCTCAGTCTGTAGCTCCCAAAATGGTTTTAAAGTACCCATTCTTCCTTTTCCATGTTACCTCACTAATGATTTCCTCCACCATCATCTCAGGATACCCCCTGCTTACAAACATCCTTCTCATTAATTCACACTCCTGTAAAAATTCCTCTTCCAATGTCACCATATGGCCTGCCCTGACCATTTGATCTTTTATTACTGCCCATTTCTTATGGGGTGAACTAGAATAATAAATAAGCTATTAGAGTATGTACTTCTATGGTGGTTGCAGGATTTATATCTACCCCTACTTGTATCCTTCATCAATAATACTTTCAAGTTGAGATTCAACCATACATTTCAAAAATGGGGTACAGTTATTAACATAGTCCACAAATCTATCCAGGTCACCCTGTGTACCCTTCCAAATAATACAAATAATGTCCAGGTACCTTGTGTAAAACAGAAAATACTGCCAGTACTGAGAGTTAACCACAACCTTTCATTCCCAATGGAAAAAAAAAACATCATTACCAAACACCCCTCCACATGAGGTTTTAGAGGAACAGGTACATTTCACAGATGATACTGCTACTGTGGAACAGAATCCCCATCTACATAAAATAAAATTCATACCTGTCCATTTTCAACTGCAAATTAGATCTACAGGATAAGAAATAGAAAATTTACCCCAAGACTGCCCCATCTGTGCTATTAATGGTGAGAGGGAGCTCCTAAATGCTTTATCCATTGCATTGGTCCCTCCAAGTATCTATGGTATTTTCTCAGTTATTCTTATTAGAGGTAATGTATGATTATTGACCATGGGATGGATAAGGCCAATCTATAACCAAAGGGATAGTTTATTTTGATGACAAAGTGAAATTAGCTAGGCTTAACATAACCCACAAGGGCAGTTAGTACTCACCAAGTTACTCTGATCTATGCTCAATTGTAAGACAGACCTCTGTGATTCCTCATATTGAATAGGACAAAGAATCCAAGAGGGAGAGTCAAGAATCTGGAAAATAATTTTAACATTTTCTAAACCAGAACTAATGGGTACAATACAGTAGTGCTTCCACTATTGCTCTCTGAAATGCAACTGATAGGAAAACACTTGAGCAATCAAGAGATATCAGAAGATGTCCATGTATTTCATATCAATGGGAATGACAGAAACCTTTGTTTTTGCAAGGGGCAAGTCCTTTTGTACCCTCCACATGATATAAGCTCCCCACAACCTCCTAATCTATATATACCAACTCCATGGTTGTACAACTTTGGAGAACGTACAAGCCCCCTAAAGAGTACTCCATGGTCTTGAGCAATGCTTAGTTTCACTGTAATAGGTACTAGCAAGTGATTTTTGAAGTGCTGCACTGTGAGGAGGTACAGGATAGCTTCCAGCACTGTAAACTTGTAAAAAACAGCATTGCCTTTTGAGCTGAGTTGGCCTTTTTGGCATAGAAAGAAACTCTTTCTCCGCCAAAAGTGTCACTGCGGGGGGTAATAAAGAAGGCCTGCATACCTGCAGTAACATGGCTAACATATGTGGGGTACATTACAGAGTACCGATGGAGATTTCAAGTGTCCTTGGTGACCCTGAAGTGCATGCCTAGCAGGATCCGATACAATGTTGATAAATTTAAATACAGGGGCCAACTTTATTTTAAGTATTAATATGTTTGATAGCTATAATCTAGATACAAAACATACAACATGCAACTTTGTGTTCCCGACCATAGTACCTGCAGCATAATAGTGTATTCCCTGCAAACCACCAAGGTACAGGTTGCACTATGAGATTGTTAACTTTGGGAAACACTGACACTATGGAGTGAAATTGGATGTCATTAAACTATGCCATGCAAATTTAATAGGGTTCAATAACACAGAAAATCATCAAAAGTCATGAAACAAACACAAACTAAAGCTCCAAAAACATAAAGGGTGACAGACTGTCCGGAACACAAGTCCACATTTATTTTAAATATTAAAACACACCATTAAGTGCTTTCATCATCCGATCTTGACTTCATCAGAATAAAAAAACACTACAAAGCCAAACTTAAATAGTTATGGATTAAACCATTCAAGTAACCCCCACCCCTCACACACAGATTCCACTTACATTTTTAAAATGACAGGAGTACTTCACTAACATAGAACTAGCAGTGTACTTACGCACAATAGAAACAATAGATTAACCATTTTTGAAAAAAACATACAAGCCAATAAATGTTGTGCATTACCTACCCTACTAATAACACCACCAATAACTATTATATAACTATTATGTAACAAAGCAATGTCTTGTTCATATAAAATAAAATGAGAAAAAAAGTACAGTTCTAACTAACTGGAATAGGCAACCGTCAAATATTCCTTTTCATGTGTTTTTATATTTTTACTATCATATGGAATATTTTTTTCTAAAAAAATCCCCAAAAATAAATATGTTAACCATAGTATATTAATATTTGTATTTAAACATCTTTTTAGTACCTTCACAATACATAAGCTGATAAAAAGCAGTGTGTTTATATATATATATATATATATATATATATATATATATATATATATATATATATATATAAAATGAAGTACTTGTCCATGTGTAATGTAAATATATATAAAATGAAGTACTTGTCCATGTGTAATATAAATATATATAAAATGAAGTACTTGTCCATGTGTAATATAAATATATATAAAATGAAGTACTTGTCCATGTGTAATATATATATATATATATATATATAAAATGAAGTACTTGTCCATGTGTAATATAAATATATATAAAATGAAGTACTTGTCCATGTGTAATATAAATATATATAAAATGAAGTACTTGTCCATGTGTAATATATATATATATATATAAAATGAAGTACTTGTCCATGTGTAATATAAATATATATAAAATGAAGTACTTGTCCATGTGTAATATAAATATATATAAAATGAAGTACTTGTCCATGTGTAATATAAATATATATAAAATGAAGTACTTGTCCATGTGTAATATAAATATATATAAAATGAAGTACTTGTCCATGTGTAATATAAATATATATAAAATGAAGTACTTGTCCATGTGTAATATATATATATATATATATATATATATATATATAAAATGAAGTACTTGTCCATGTGTAATATAAATATATATAAAATGAAGTACTTGTCCATGTGTAATATAAATATATATAAAATGAAGTACTTGTCCATGTGTAGTATAAATATATATAAAATGAAGTACTTGTCCATGTGTAATATAAATATATATAAATTGAAGTACTTGTCCATGTGTAATATAAATATATATAAAATGAAGTACTTGTCCATGTGCAATATAAATATATATAAAATGAAGTACTTGTCCATGTGCAATATAAATATATATAAAATGAAGTACTTGTCCATGTGTAATATAAATATATATAAAATGAAGTACTTGTCCATGTGTAATGTAAATATATATAAAATGAAGTACTTGTCCATGTGTAATGTAAATATATATCACAGTAAATAACAATAATGATAATAATAATATTACTAATTTACCCCCACCATTTCATTTGGTTAAAGATTTCAACTTAAGTGCACAAGTAATCTCGAGTATACTCAAGTCCTGGCCAAGTGTTTGCATCAAGCACCATCTGCCAGGTCATCTCCTTCCTCTCCAGGGTAAGTGGGTTAAACCCTGCCCTAATGTCCGTTTTCACCTCGTCAATTACCATGTACTTACACATTTGACCTAGATTATCCTGATTGTGTTTGGCTAATGCACTAGTCATAGTATGATTTCTTAAACTGTATCTGTGCTCATACAGCCTCTCCCTTAGCTTACAATCAATTTTCACAATGTAAAAGCAGTGGCATTAGACACATGGGCAAGATATACCACTCTCTGATTCACAATTAAAGTTACCCACCACTTCGTCTTTCCTCAAATGGTAAAAACCATACTCTCATCAATAACTTTACATTGGGAGCATCCCCCACATTTTCTCATCTTCTTGTATGTACATCGGGTATTGTCACTATTATTACCACTAGTCTTAGGATATTCTTTAAATTCTTCCCTTTATGCAAGACCAATTTGGAACAAGGTCCAAGCCTTGCTCTAAGAAAAGGAGTGTCACGAAAAATCTCCCAGTTCTTTCTTAATATCCAACCCAATTGAAAGTCATTCTGAAAGAACGTGGTGATAAAAATGCTTTTATAACTATCCATATTCAGTCATTCCATCTACCCCACTTATTACTGATGTATCATTACTCAAGACATGATGGTGGGAATTGTCCATATCCTCCATACATACCTGTAGGTCTACACCTCAGTCTGTAGCTCCCAAAATGGTTTTAAAGTACCCATTCTTCCTTTTCCATGTTACCTCACTAATGATTTCCTCCACCATCATCTCAGGATACCCCCTGCTTACAAACATCCTTCTCATTAATTCACACTCCTGTAAAAATTCCTCTTCCAATGTCACCATATGGCCTGCCCTGACCATTTGATCTTTTATTACTGCCCATTTCTTATGGGGGGGGTGAACTAGAATAATAAATAAGCTATTAGAGTATGTACTTCTATGGTGGTTGCAGGATTTATATCTACCCCTACTTGTATCCTTCATCAATAATACTTTCAAGTTGAGATTCAACCATACATTTCAAAAATGGGGTACAGTTATTAACATAGTCCACAAATCTATCCAGGTCACCCTGTGTACCCTTCCAAATAATACAAATAATGTCCAGGTACCTTGTGTAAAACAGAAAATACTGCCAGTACTGAGAGTTAACCACAACCTTTCATTCCCAATGGAAAAAAAAAACATCATTACCAAACACCCCTCCACATGAGGTAACCATCATTATCGCTTTCTTCTATGAATAAAATTTATTATTAAACATAATAAAATTATTCATCAAAACTATTCCTAACAGTTCTTCTCTAAGATTAATATCCCGTGGGACACCTTTTTCCACCAATAAAATACACACCCATTCGGTGACCAAATCCTGTGGGATGACACTACAGAAGTACAGCAGTATAACAGATAACTGTTTCTTGACAGCTGCAAATCCAGAATATAATACACATTTTAAAATGTCACTCACCATGGACAACAGGGGATCTATCCATGATTATAATTTAATAAAGGCATTTCTTACTACTAGCTGTTCAACTACTGTGATAAAATAAACATCTAATGGATTAAAGCATCTCTTCTATTCAGCTGCTTTATATGACAGTCCATCTGCATTACTACGCTGCTTTGCTCCTTTAAATTTGAAACTGTAAGAATGTGCTCCTACTGTGCCAACATATTTAGGGGTTTGGGAAACAGACTGATATTCTCTTCTGTTTTCTGACTGATCTCTCTAAAAAATGAAGCGACCTTGGAATCAAAATGGACTACATGTTTAGGTCTACAGATATGGGATTGCATACATATTTAGTGACCTGGTCAGACCCCAACGTAGAGAAGATTCTCAAGTATGAGGAGAAGTAATCTAAAATAATGTCTCTGCTTAGGATAGCAGCTGCACTTTAGAACAGTGATGGAATGGAAATCAAACCAGAAGTAGACATGGATATAGCTAGCCTCTTAGCAGAAACAATCTGGACAAAGCCAAAAATAATGGGGGGGGGGGCATATCCCCAAAAATAGGGACACATTTTAA
Source organism: Protopterus annectens (assembly GCF_019279795.1). Classification (NCBI taxonomy): domain Eukaryota; kingdom Metazoa; phylum Chordata; order Ceratodontiformes; family Protopteridae; genus Protopterus; species Protopterus annectens. Next base: position 487,340,753 of record NC_056750.1, on the reverse strand, counting down.
ATATTACTCTTAAATATTCAATAAGTTGCTAGAATAAAATGTTTTGCATTACCATACATTTTATGAAGGATAAGACTGAAACTCAAAAGCCTGTTACTGTTTAGTGAATTCAGTCATCACTGATATTCAACAAAATAAAGAAAACCACATTTTTATGAGGAACAGACCAAAGCTATAAGACAAAAATTTGGACAGTTGACAGGTAGGGACATGAATCAGACAACAAATGAAATTGCCAAAAAAAAAAAAACAAAAGATGAAATACAAAGAAAAGGAAAGATAATTTGAAAGTGTATAAATACAATGGCAAGTAAAGAAAACCCTGACCAATATTTGACAGAGGAATGGCTAGGGAGAGGCGAATTTAAACCAAAAGATGGTAGGCTAATATTAGCAGCCCAAGATAGTGGGCTGCATAAATACTGGTTAACAAAGTGAATTGAAAACGTGAGAGAAAGACAAATAGAGCGCCTGTAAAAACAGAGCTGTAAACAGTTATACCTCTCATTGCTGGATGTGACACATTCGTGTTTGAGGGTTTTTATACTGAAAGACACAAGAATGTTGCATTGAGGATTGTGCAAACACTACAATAAAGTAGTAGCTTGGAACCATGAACCACATAGCATAATTTACAGTGATGAAGTTTGGATAACATGGGGTCCCCCAATACCAACAGAAAAAAAAGTAATGCTAGACAACTAGATAAAGAAGTCCAAGTAAAAAGACAAAAGTAGTAGTGTCTTACATACTGAAAGCCACATAGCCTTAGAATGCCATGGCAACTAGGCAGAAATGACAGCTACGTGGAAGAACGATACCCAGACAGTGCTAATAGTATTGGGAGCAAGACAACTAAAGAAAAAAAAGAATTTAGAGTTGCACTTAAATATGCATCCACTGCATATAACATCACAGGAACTGCAGAAGGCAGTTCTGGAAACATTCAGATGGTGAAACAAGTATATTTGGCTAACATCAAACACAAAAGTAATACTCATTTAAGGAACTTTAATGTAGTAATGGGGACCATTCCAATTGGTGTATGTAAAGACCTAAGCATATACTGAAATTATGTAAATATTTAGGTGTGAATGGTTTGCGTCATGAGAGGCAAAGTCTCCTCCACAAATGGGATTTATTGTAACTTTCTGAGTGCTTATTTGCATGAAAAGCAAATTTACTTGAGTTTATGGGTTTAGATCATTTGTGTAGTCAGAGTAGTAGGATTCATGCTTATCAGAATGAGAAATGCGCATTTTCATTTTTGTCAGCCATAGTAGACTCCCTCTTCTAAATTAAAAGTGAATATTTAATTAAATCTGATACTATTCCCACTCATAATCCTCTTACCCTTTTGTTAATACTCTGTGTGTCTATTTCACTAACTCTGACCTTGCACTTTTCCCTGCCTTAATATCAAACTACTAGTTTCTCTTCCTATCAGATACACTCATCAGATATAGAACTGGCTGACAGCAATTCTTTTGCAAATTTTCATTATATTTTAGGCTACTTAATAAACAGTGTGTTCACTTTCAAACTGTCATTTTGTTAACATTAGTGTTTATGTGAAAATCTCTGATTTTTGTTTTATTTATTACATATTTAGGAGTGACCAGATGGCTTAATGGTTAAGGTCTTCACCTCCCATGCACAAGGTTCAATCCTGACCTCCAACCAATGTCTGTTTGGAGTTTGCATGTTCTCACTGTGTCTCCTTGAGGTTTTTCCCATGTCTGAAAAACATGCTGAGTGTTTCCATCTCAAACTCACCAATGAGTGGAGCTGTGGGCAGTAGCACACACTCTACATGGTGCCCTATAGGGAAAAGAGTTGTACAGACCAACCGCTTTGGGAATCTACTGTGGTGCGCAGTATCCTCAAGATAGGAGAACATGGATCACAGACTGCATGCCGTGGCAGGGCTAGCCACTCAATGGTGTAAAATATGGCTCTAGGTGATGCGGTCATGTTGACTAATGTTGCCATAAATGGGCATGGGTAGTTACCGGTGATAAGTGACTTGAGCACCCGGCCTACTCTCACCCAAACCAGGGACACTTGCTAATGGTGGGAGGGGTATATGTGCCCTTATTGGCCAGTGTGTGCCTGCCATAAAGCCCAGCAGCCCTGGGCCAATAAGCTACTGGCTGGCTGGTGTCTAGTTGCCCAGCCTGGGTTACCTGGGATAGCTCTGCTGAGTGAAAGCTGGACATAAAACCAACCTGCCAAACATAAACTGAGAATTGCTACACTTAATGTAGGTTCACTGACAAGATGCAGCTTGGAAGTGGATGATATGATGATACGAAGGAGACTGGATATCCTGTCTATCCAAGAGACAAGATGGAAGGACAGCACAGCAAAGCCACTAGGCTTGGGATCCAGACTCTACTACTCAGGTGGGGGACAGGCTAGAAATGGTGTAAGAATTGTGGTGAGAGAGAGGCTTCAGAAAGCAGTGAGGGATATCATCAGAATTAATAACAGACTCATGGCAGTCAGACTCAAGTGTAATGATAGGGCAGTATTCATAATCTCAGCCTATGTCCCACAGCAAAGTTGTGATATTGAGGAAAAGAGTGCATTCAGAAAGCACTTGCAGGACCTACTAGATAAAGCAGGACAACATGAATTGGTGTTGATAATGGTGACTTGAATGCACATATCGGGACAGACAGAACTGGATATGAGGACTGCCGGGGTCCACATGTGTGGGGTGACAGGAATAAATAAGGAGTGGCTTCTCTAGACTTCTGTCTGGCAAATGGCTTGATAGTAGTCAACACATGGTTCAGAAAGAGAGACAGTCACAAGATCACATACAAGAGTAGCCAACATGCAACTCAGGTAGACTTCCTCCTAGTAAGGAAAAGGCAGTGGGGTAGAATCCATGATTGCAAAGTCATCCCTAGTAAAACAGTTGGCCCACAGCATAAACCATTAGTTGCCACAATCAGCTGTAAGAAGTGGTCAGAAAAGGCTCTAAGGTCAACAGAGACTAGGTTGAAGACCTGGACGTTGACTGGAGAGAAATTACAGCAGTTCAAGGAATTGCTCAGGGCTCTAGCACCTCAAGAGGAAGAAGAAATAGGTGGAGTTAAAGAAGAGTGGCAGTACCTAAAAACAGCATGTGCTAGGACTACAGAAAAGATATGTGGCCAAGCCAGGTATGGGAATAAGGTACATAAGGAAAACCGGTGGTGGAATGCAGAAGTCCAGGAAGTCATCAAAAGAAAGGAGGCATGCAGGAAGAAATGGGAGATAGAAAACACTGACCAGGCTAGGAAGGACTACTGGTTGGCTAAGAAAGAAGTTGCAATAGCAAAGAATAGGGCACCGGAGGCACTCTACCAACTTCTGGAAAGTGACTCAGTAAGGGGCACAAAGAAAGTATATCAGGTTGCAAGGCAAAGACAGAAAGATAAAGAAGATAGTCAGACACCCTTCATAAGGGATGCCAGCAACAACCAGTTCACAGGACATCAAAGGCAGATGGAAGGAATATTTCCAGCAGCTTCTGAATGAAGAAAACCCCACAGAAGCTGTACTGCCTCAGAAACAGCCTACCGAGAGAAGAAGAGGAGCCCACCTTAGAAGAAGTAAGAACAGCACTAAGGGAAATGAAGTCACAGAAAGCAGCAGGCTTAGATGAGGTCACAGCAGATACGATAAAGATGCTGAGTGAGATTAGGGAGAAATGGCTCCTGAGAGTACTAATAGCAGTGTGGAAAGAAAGGTGCATCCCAGATGACTGGAAAATAAGCTTACTCGTGCTAGTGTACAAGAACAAAGGAGACATCCACAACTGTGGGTAATACAGAGGGATCAAACTCCTACCACACTGCATGAAAGTTCTGGAGAGGGTGATTGATAAACGGATATGTAGAGTAGTAGAATGTAAGATAGGAGACAAGCAGTTTGGATTCATATCAGGATGCAGCACAACTGATCCGATGTTTGCATTGAGACAGATACTTGAGAAGAAGCTAGAGATGAGGAGACAGTCCAACTGGACATTCCTAGACTTGGAGAAAGTATATGACAAGGTCCCATGAAAGCTAATCTGGGCAGTACTGCGGTGGTTTGAAGTCCCAGAAACACTGGTAGAATTAGTGCAGGCTATGTACAAGGACCCAGTGACTCAAGTACGAACAGTGTTCGGCCTCACAGAGGGGTTCCCAGTGGAAGTGGGTGTACATCAGGGTTCAGCTCTGAGCCCACTACTGTTCATGCTGGTGATGGACTACATTATCAAACAGGCTGGAGGGGATAGATCAACAAAGCTGCTGTATGCAGACGATGTGGCAGTACAGGCAGACTCTGAGCTGGAACTTCAGAAAAGGAAAGAAGAATGGAATGAAAGTTTGTAGGCACATGGGATGAAACTAAACACAGAGAAGACAGTGGTAATGGCAGCAAACTGGGGAAATCAGAAAAGCTGAGAATAGAGATAGAAGGGAAGATAGTGGAACAGGTAAACCGCTTCAAGTATCTGGGAGGGGTGGTTGAGGAAAAGGGTAGTCTGAATGAAGAAGTCAAAGCTAGAATGAGAGGGGCTGCAGCAAACTGGGATAGAGTATCAGGTGTAGTCTATGACAGAAGAATGCCAAAGAAGCTAAAAAGTAAGGTGTACAAGACAGTGGTGCTACCAGTACCTCTGTATGGTACAGAAACCTGGGCAGTAAAGGCAGAACAGTTGAAGAAGCTAGATGTGATGGAAATGAAATGCCTGAGAAAGGTGGTAGGATGCACACTGTGGGACAGACGAAGAAATGAGGACATAAGAGCAGAAGCCAAAGTAGCTCCAATTGCAGAAAAGATAAAAGAGAACAGATTACAGTGGTTTGGACATGTGTAGAAAAGCAGTAGATAATCTGGTGAAGAAGAGTTGGGACAGATAGGAAGAAGGTAAGAGGAAATGAGGATATCCAGCCAAGAGGTAGATGGATTGTGTGAAAGAAAATCTGCAACAGTCAGGCATGAGTGTTGAAGAAGGCAGGAGTGTGGCACTGAATCGAGAGAGATGGCGATAGTTAACATGATACCCTAACCCCATGTAGAAAAAAAAGGGAGCTGATGATGATGATTATTACATATTACTCTTCTAGGAGAGCTTTTCTACCAAGGTCTCCCCCAGAAAACAGATTATGGTCAGTCAGACTTTTCCGGTGAACAAAGACAAACAAAATAATGAAAGGATGATGATGTGTTGTTACTGTGAATCATTTCCATTAAAGATACGACTTAAATCCTTTTATTCCTTAGAATGGACTAAATAAATCTCTCCTCAAGCTGAGCATAAAGTTATTCAGTTATCAAAAATAATGGTGCAAATGCATAGAATATTTTAGCACCATCCAGCAATTCATGATAAAAGTGGTAACCATTTCATAAAGTAAACCAACATACATGTGTGTGTCAGACATGGCAGCCTTAAAGTTTATAATCACTTCAACTATCATTTTCTTGTTTGCCAATAAGAACCATTTCTATCTCTCTCTGTTTTGACTATACTCAGTTCTGCATTAATTCAGCCAGAAGATATTACTCCTTTAAAGCTTATGGTAGTAATTTACCAGTCCTAAGTAGACTCTCAGTTGGGACACTTTCTGAGACTTTGATATCTTTGGCATTTATGTATAGCATCCATTTTTGTCTTGTAATTTGTTATATCCAATGTTATGAATCAAAGGTCCAAATTTGAAAATGTCTTGTTTAAAAGACCTCACGTTTTTCTTTTTAATCTGAAGCTGTTAATCATTTTGTCAATTAAGTACTCTTTAAATAGTTCCTTAAATATTTCAGGTGGCCTTATTTGTTTCTTTGTCTATTGTTCTAATGGCATTGTGTTTGTACTGTATACCTAGAATTTCCCAAAGTACTCCAGTTTCAATTTTCAGTTTTTATTTATGTCAGAACAATACAATAGATGTTTTCAAATCAAAATCTTAACACCATTTGACTATACACATTTATTAGTAAAACAAATTACCAGCAAAAGAGCAAACATTTGGCAATACTAAAGAATGTTAAAATAAATAAATTATACACAGTCAATATCCCTCATTAATACTGTATACCTCCTTCCTGTCTTTTTCATTCTCTGTGATGAATAATCAAGGCATTAAACTCCAGGCAAGATGTTATATCTCATCAAGAAAACAATTGTGTACATCATCTCCATATGAGCTTAGTTATTTAAGTTCATGCATCTCCATAAGATCTTAGTTATTTAAGGTCATGCATCCACAAACTTTTGATATTAAATATGTTCTCAAATCTTTCTTTCTTCTACTTCTCCCAGAATTATTCACTTGAATCTCATATTTATGTTTAATGATAGTAATGACCGGTGCTCTGTCTTCTATAATATAGAGTAGTCAAGTGTTTTTATTATGAATCAGATAGCTAACAAAGAGCTGAAATATTCCAAATGTCTATCTTTACTATGGTTTTCCTTAGGTAAGGAATATAACATGTTCTTAAACATATTTTCGTTAAGGTATTTTCTTAAGATATTTGTCCAAATATCCTAAAGCATATGTGTAAGAATCCCAGTATATAAAATAAAAATACATACAGTATATAAAACTAAAAATACATACTTTTTCCTCCACTTTTGTTTTTTATCCAAATTTTATTCAGAAATTAATTATGGCTTTTCTGTGATATTGTGATACATTGTGCCAAGATATGACCACTTATTAAAGAGTGTTCAGGAATTGTATTCAATTTATTCCTTAATCATATTTCTAGGAAAGTCTCAAGTAACCATAACATTGCCTTAGAATTTTAAACACTTTTTTTTAAAGCTCTGTACTTGTTTTCTTCACATATTTATGTACTATATGTTATTATGCAATAAACAGTGGGATAAATGGATATATTCAATGATTTTAAGGCCATCCCTCCTAAAGTCTTATCTATACTATACAAGATTTTGCATATTTTCTCTAGTTTTAACTTTGTAAGAATCTGTATATTTCTACAAATGTCTATCTTCAGAAAAAATAAAATCTAAACACTAATAGCTTCTAATTACATTCAGCCTTTGTCCTCCTAACTACAAATAATGTATTTATCCTTTTCATTTTATAGAGCACACATTATGATTTAGTAGTGTTTTAGATAAACTGATCAATCTTTTTTGAAAATTACATATTTTGTACATGCTATCTACTTCCTCAAAGCACTGTGTATAGCAGTTAGTAAGACAAGATTATCTGCCAACCATATAAGAGGTCACTGGGCACCTTCCCACTTCAATCTTTTCTGTACTCATTTCTTCTATGTATAAGAAGATGCTACTGATGTAAATCAAAAACAACCAGAGGTTCAACCAACCCTGTCTTACCTTCCACCCCCACCAATTTGTCTGAATTTTAGTTGTAAGATTTTCTTCTTAGAAGTCTTAGCTTCAGCCCATGTTCTGCTATGTATTGTTGCCAAAAGAACATGGTCTCAAAAAACTATCGAGTTTCTTCTGTTTCCATAACTTATTTGTTTACATTTTTTGGTGCTGAATTTAGGTGTATAAATAGTATATAAAGTATTTAAGCTCTAGTTAGGTCATATTTTACAAAATGTATAGCAACAAAATATCTTTCTGCATGGATTTTATTAGGCTGGTGTGCAAATTTTTATTTAAAGGATGTAACTGCATTTCTTCTTTCATTTCATGTAAGATAAGTGAATATAAAATTTTGTGGAACTTGTGGATAAGGGTTATAGATTAATACATTTTTATGGTCATCTACTCCACCTTTGTATGTACAAGAAACAATAATCCTATCTTCCAAGAACTAGGAAAACTTTTTTTTAATCCATTACAGCCTAGTGAACCTTCAAGTGCTTCTGCATTTAAAGTCTATAGGTACACCTCTAGGCATCTAATACAGACTGTTCATACAATTCCAAACCCAATGGTACATACAGGCTACTGAAAGACATTGTTAAAGCTTACATGATTGGCAATATAACTGCACTGATATTTGACTTCTGTCTAGTTCAGCTAATGGTGTTGATTGTTGTTCAGATATTAGTCAATTATATTGTCATATTTCATCAATAATGTAAAACAGAACAAACTACATAGCCTCAGCTTAAATCTCAGAAATTCACAAACAAAATGCTGTGGACAGTATGTGTGTAGCTTTACTGGCTAGTGAAATATCGTAAGTTGCTTGCAAAATATTACAAAACTAATATTCATTGTGTTTATTATGACTTGTTTAATATAGTGTAAGACATAAAATCTTAATACCACTCTAAAAATGTGCCTGTGCAGAAACGTTTGCCATTCACATTTCTTTAATAATTTTTGTGGATCCAGACATATGAGCCTTTGTTTGAAATGTGAGGGCATAACTTAGTTTTGCCAAAAAGCTCAGGATGCTATCATAAGGAGGGTTTACTATCAAATGGTGGAACGCAGAATGTTCACAGATGGAAACTCAAAACATGGATGTTTGAATTTCCATCTTGCCGAACATCCCCGTATGCAAAAATTTATATCAGTGAATGTACAGTGATAAACTCGAAGTACTGTACAGAGATCGTGGTACATTGCAGTGTGGGAAATTCATCTCTTTCCTCACTATAGTGCGATCTCAGATTTGGAATATATAGTTAGCAGGGTGGGGGGCAGGTGCCCCCTTGCAAAAACATGATGTTAGGTATAGGAGTTTCGTTTTTCTGAGCTGCAAAACACACATCACGTAATGTGTTCGGCAACAATCTGGAATCTGCTGAATTTGTTCAGTTGATTTGACATTGTGCCATGTTGTGTATTTTGACTTTCATTTTTTTTATTTCAGAGTTATGAATGGAAATAATTTTAATTTTCAACATTTTAATAGTAAACCCATAAGCAGTTAGAGTATAAACCTCCTGAGCTCCACTGGAGTAAATGAGTTAAACATAGAAAGTCTAATGTTAATATTGTAGCCTGCAACTTTGGATTTATTTGTTGTTTTTATATATTGCTAGAGGACTTGTAGAATAAGAATTTCATTATATTTTGTGATGCTGTCTCTAGTGCTTTTGACAACTGAATATTAAATATAGTTCATTACTGATTCCATTAGTACTGGAACCTTTACCTTTTTTAAATTTCTAATTCATCTATTTGCATTCTCTGGGTTTATTTTGGTAGATATAAAGCTCCAATATGACTCTTGAAAAGAATTTGCTCTTGATATTTAGTACAGTCATCAAACTTTACATAGTACAACTTTTTCCAATTTACCTCATCCTCATGTCAGTCTCTTTTAGGGAATGTACTAGTATGATCATTTATCACCTCAGATTTCTTTGAGTTTCCAGTTCTTATTTTATTAAGCATTTCATTTCTCACTAGCATGCTCATACTTTTTTCTCCCAAAACAGCCTACAACTCCTTTAATATTACTACAAGCATCACTTCCTTTATTTGTATAGAGTATTTGCTTTTTCTATACATTCGTTTTTATCCAGACATCCTTCATTAAACCAACTCCTATTACTATGAAATCTTTTTGCACAGACCTTTTGCTCTTTTTTTCACATCAAGTCCTGAAGTACCCTGTCAACTGTTTTCAATAAAATGGCCTGTGCAGACATCTCAAAGGTAAGATAATTATAACTGGAGTAATTTATTAACAACACTAGGCAAGCATGTGCTAAATCAGTCAATATAAATCATACCTCCCTCTTTAGGAATGCAAACATATCTACAATTTGCAGTAATGGTTTCTGCATACTATGCAATATGGAGTTATTTGTAAATTGGACATCTCCACAAATACTGACATTTCTCATCTTGAGTCTTCTTTAATAAACTATGGGCATGGTGCACAAACTCCATTCCATCTTTGACAGTATTTCAGCATTTCCCAGTCTCTGTAAATCTTGAAACACTATATGCTGACTACTGCTAATGTATGTATGACGCTGTATGATCTGCAATGCAGTTTCTAGTCATTGTCATCTAATTCAGTCTCATTCATGCTCATTATTACAATTTCACTTGCAAAATAACTTTAGTGCAAATCTAGCATTAGCATAACTGTAGCCCTGTTGCCACTATTTTGAGAAGATAGAATATCAGCTCATTTCAAGTTTTCTTTTCCATTTGCTATCAAAATCTATTGGCCCATATCTTCACAGCACATGGAAGTCTAATGAGTGTTGCATCATTATAAGTTATTCAGGTTTTCATTTATCCTCAAGGGCAATATTTGACCTAGGTATTTTTAATGCCAACACTGACTTACATAATGGGAACTTTGAAAGAGATTCCGTCTATATCTCCTTCAAAACTTAAAAGCTGGATTTATGCATAAAGAATGAGTAAGCTTTCACTGGATCTAGATCTATAAGGGGAAAAAAGTCAGCATTTTGCATTGTAATCTGCTGCACATATATATAATCATCTTATGCTTCCAACATTGGGAGCTACTGCCTCCACAAAATTATTTAAAAATAATATGAGATTGTACAACAACCTAGATTGTTCTTCCCTCTTGCTCTATTCGAAAGACAGTTCTTCTTCTTTCGGCTTTTACTGGTTAGGGGTCACCACAGTGGATCACCTGTCCGCTCATGATTGGCAGTGGAGTTTTACAGTGTCGAGTTGCCAGCCCGGCGCCCGACCTTCCACAGAAGGCACACACGCACTCACACCTAGGGCTAATTTTCTTTAAAGTGTCCAATCCACCTACAGCATGTCTTTGGGATGTGGGAGGAAACCAGAGCACCGGAGGAAATCCACGCGACCACAGGGAGGACATGCAGACTCCACACATAAGGCACCCCAGCCGAGGATCGAACCAGAGAACCTCTTGCTGTGAGGCGGCAATGCTAACCACTGCACCACCGTGGCCGCCCTCTATTCGAAAGACAGTGTCTGAGAAAAAACAAACAGGAAAAATACATCAATTATTCCCATTTTGTCAAAATACCATCCAATGAACAGCAGAAAACTCTTCAAAACTGGCAGTGTTCTGCTTTTTAACCTTATATTTAAATGCAATTCCACTTCAGAATTTGTTTTTGACAGGAAATTAGAATTGTCCTTCAGCATCCTAATGGTTTGAGGTCTGCAAGTTTTCATCATGTTTTTAAAGTACTCTGATAAATGTTTTCATGGATCTAATGCATTGCAGAAAAGCTCTGATGCAAGCTGTCTAATGTACTAAGCAGCATTAGTATTTAATTTTTCATTTTAACTTTTATTGCTATGACAATATAGCTCAAGACTGCCACTATAGGTTGATGAGTCATTTACATTAGCAGCAATAGCACCTCCATTTTGGGATTTTTTTTCCTTTTCAACTTTTGGCTACTTTTTTATATTCACTATTTAGATACATGCAACATGTAAACATTACTGCATAATGATATCCATTTTCTAACCACTAGCCTGCCACTTAAAACTTTACTCCTTTCATATACAACAATAAATCTGTACTGCTTTTAGACAAATTATATCATCTAAAGTCATGTCTGTGAATTGCTTCTATATGCAATCATTTAATCAACTCATTCTGTGCAAAGGCTGCTTTACTGGCCAATGTTCATTGCATGTATACTAACAGCACGATACATTTCTAGAAATGCTTTTGTCACTAGCACAAGATTTTCATCTTAACTGTTTGCCACTTTCTTTTCCATTATCTTTCCATTTTAAAAATAATGAAAGAGATTAGATTATAAGGACTTGTCAAGGCTCACTACTAGCACGTTCAAATCCTTGGGCTGAACCTATCAAGAAGTCTGTATCCTGCAGTCGCAGGCTATTAGAAAAATGTCATCGATATTTTAACACTCATTAAAAGTAACTTACTCCTTGACATCATTGGAGACTCTCAAATAATAGTGATATAATTTAAAAAAAAAAAACTTTATGTGGTACAGTTTTACACAATTTCAGAAGCAGTAGGGATAAATTCCTGTAATATCTGCATATAGCTTATTTCTGAAATATTACCATTGTTTATCAGATTATCTCTGGATCCATTAACGTTGGTGTATTGGTTACTGTAAATAAAACTATTATATTAAATTTGTGGCTCTGTTAATGTTTTATATAGGGTGTCAAGACTTCTAATTGACTATGATTAATGATTCCCCAAACAGTTTGTTGAACCTAGTAACATGTTGTAGTTATTTAGCATATATTTTGAAAGAAACGTTGCTATTAAGAAAAGAACCAACATTTCCAATGTAGTCTATAGCTCCAAAAAGAATATGATAATGATTACACTACACTTTTTTATAAAATATAGTTACACCCCCCCCCCATGCAAAATTATGTTATCCAATTGGGTATATATATTATATCAAGTCATACAATCTTATTTATACAAAGGTCTAACTAAGATGCTATGTTTTTGGTAAAATTATTTTATGGTCAATATGTATACATTTTATTTCTTGTTTTGTTATTCTTCAATACATATAAGGAGAGCAAAGTATAATGCTTCTGCTTCCATCCAATATGCACTAATGGCAGTTTCCCTGTTTTCCAATGCATGGCCCTTCAGACTGAATTACATAGAAATAATAATCTTGTATCAAACAGTCCCATATTCCAATAGTGACTTTAAGTATAGTCATCTACTGGATATACATTTCTTGAAAAGATGGAACTGCCTCATTTTCCTTTCATAACATTTTTTGCTTTGCACCAAAATAAATTTCTGTAAATTGCTTCTCCAGTATTTTCTTCCCTTAAGTGACACAGGTACCATTGGAGAATTGGATACTTGCCCTCATTTATCAAGCACTGCTCTGATTTCATAGTGCATCACTGGATAATGTGGTAGCCGTAGTTGTTCTGGTCTAGATTAGGGTATGCAAATTCCTGCTTTCCTAAATATGTTAGGACTTTTAATATGCAATGATGATGAATGAGACATAAACCAGCTTTTTCTTACTGCACACAGCAGGGGTCAAATTTATTACCTAAGCTACCTGACCAGCTACAAGTAGTCATTATCTGGTGGGAATTTAGCACCATTATAATACATAAGGACAGCTATCCAGCTGATCTGAGTTTCTCCTCTTCCTCTCTGAAGAAAAAAAAATCTCAAAATTATAGAATAAGTTTACTATGCAGCTGCAGGATTGCAGACTAATGATTTATGCTGTCTATTATAAGGACTTAACCCCAGTACGTCCTCAGTAGCTCAGTGTACCAGTCATGAATGAACTGCACCATGCTCTTTTCCTCATTGTCCATTGGATCTCCATATATTGCTAAGTTAGGCCGCCTCCATCTATTTTGCAATGTCCCATAAGTTCTGATGGAGATATAGAGCATGTTCTATCAGACTCTCATTCTGAAGCTCCATTTCCTCTATTCTTGCTTCATTGTCTGTCCTTAATTTCTTTTATGATAAGCCAGCAACTCCTTTACATTTTGATGCTGTATTAAAGTAAGAGATTTGAAGTCCAAGAGCACTGTTAATATGTCTGTATGATCTGGTTGCTTTATTAGTGAGACAGCTGAAGAAATTACCATGAGCAATATTCTCAGTTATAAAAGTCATGGGAGCACAGTTTGCTTCAAGTCCTTTCTAGAAATTTCTCACTTACGTGCTTCAGTTCCAAGTTTCTTTGACCCTGGATAGCTGGACCTTAAAGCTCAGAAACAGAAGTGGAAGAATACGTAGGAGAGTTTAAATTTTTGTTTTGGGAGTTCTGGACCTAGAACTCCTGACTTTGAATGTGCTCAGCTTGTTGACATTACTGGAACCCCTAAAGAAATAGTTTTTGTTAGATATCCTAGTATTCCATTCTAGGGACCACCCCCCCCCCCCATTAAATAGTGCTTTACTTATCAGAAAATATTTTATTTCTATAATAAATAGATATTGTACTAAACTATTAACATTATCAGAATTAATTATAGCACTTATCGGCGAGATTTTAATCTCCTTTCCTAATGTCGATACATCAAAAACTCTTTAAATACGAAACAGAAAAGGTGAAAAGTGCAGATGACCTCCATCCTGAAACGGTTATGCAGAATGTTCCAAAACACTCTCTTTTAACATTGCTGGTCACAGTATTCATAGTAGTAGATGTAGTAATCCAAATGTCTCTGCATTTCAAATACACAAATATTCCTGACATGACACCTGGGAAATTACCTCACTTTTGCAGTTCCCTTTCACTTTTCAATATGAACTGAAAAGTCAAACCATAATATGAAAATAGCTAAAGTAATAATATTTTCCATAAACGATGTGTTAGACCACTTATGACAATCCGTAAACTTCCAGAATTGTTGCTGTTAGGTAGTACAAAACCATTTGACAAGTAAAACCAGAACTACTAGATGGCTTGAAAATATGACCTCCCTTCATATAATTAATCAGAGAAATGTATATCCAAAAATATTTATTATCTAGATTAACAACTAAATAAAATTTTTTTGTACTCCCTGCTGTACTGTTAAGACAATCACTTGTTTTACTATGAAATGAACAAGAAAGTGATTTCTGAATTTTTGCATATTAAGAAAGCACAGGGATGCCAATGCCTGAACTACGTCAAGTAGGCCATGGTATACACATTTTAAAAATTATTTATTTTCTGCAATGAAATATGTTAAATCTTACATTATGACATAGTTACTGTTGTTTATGGTTATAAACTGGTTAAATAGCTCCTTTTTTTAAGAGCATGGTTGACTAATTTTTTGGGTATTTTGTGCCTGTCACTGCAGAAGGTTCTCCTTTTTTTAATACGGACATGCAGTCTAAAAACATTGAGTGTTCACTTGCAGAGACAGAGGATATATTTTGGAATATGGTGAGCAAGCGGGTGTAGAATTTCAAAAATCCAGGCTTCAAATGGGCTACAAAATCTGTAAGAAACAGTAATTTTAAAACATCGCAACTTTGGATATAAAAAAAAAAAAAAAAAAAAAAAAAAAAAGTAATATCATCCTGGCAACACCCCTACTACAACCAGCTGTAAGAAACATTAGTTTTAAAGGACTGCAACTTTTAATGATATTATTATTATTATTATTATTATTATTATTAATTATTAAAAAAGGTAATAATGACATTTAAACAGCACCTAAGGATTATTCCAGTTTCTGTCTTTCATGTCACAATGCATTACCATGGCAGGAAAACACTTCCACAGAAAACATTTTTGCACTCTCAAGAGCTCATACAATTCCAGCATATAAGGCAGAATGTTTTATTACAGCTCCACTTAGTTAATTCAATTTAAACTAATCAACAGTATGATACTGTCATGATCTGTTTAAACACTCACTCTAGGACTTCTTACTGAAGATTTACTCAGGAAACTGTTATAAGAGAAGTAGAACTGGGCAAGGAATTCAGTTGAAAAAAAAAATACTTTGGATCCCTAGACTGCATGGATGCATATAATGAGCTAACCCACTTACCTAGAGAGATGTCATTTGGCATATTAGAAAAAAATCTTGTATGCAACTTCAGGAAATGACAATTGTTGGTTCTGACAAGGTAATCCAAAACATACATGGGTGCACATGACTTATTTCTATGAAAAACTGACAACTACTGGTAAGGAGTATCATTAGCATTTTCAGGTGCACTGCAATAATAATAATGTTAAATAAAACTACTGCACATCTAATTGCCTTTAGGGGATGGGAACTTCTAAGCTTCACATGCAATTAATGGTAATGTTGATGGTAGTCACAGTAATGGCTGTGACAACAAAATGGTTAACAGCACACAGTTATCACAAAAGATAAAACGCCAAATAGCTGAAGAGATTCATTCTTCAGAACAAATGACTGCTAGTGTGAAAGGAATTTGAACAAAGTCTTAAATGTATGGTGCCTATGGATACATTTTAATTGAGAAGGCAGATGCAAAAAAAAAAGGTAAGATTTTCTCACATAAAATTTCATGCTTTTCAGATATAGTGATTTAATGTTATGTCACAGGTGATTTAAAGTGCAAGATTTGGAACATGTTTATTAAGCTACCTGTCAAGCATTTTATCTTATTAGCATCTCGCTTTACCCTTTCCCCAAGGATTATATATCATTAATTGCTTATTACTGAAATGACTGCAAGGATAATTGTACTGAGATTTATTACTTTTCCTGTTTTTCATCTTTTACTCCTAGCCATCCATTCATCTCTTCCAAGGTTTAGTTTTTTTTTCCTCCTTGTCCATTTATCTAGCCCATTCTGTTACTCCACTGACTCTTTTATTAATCAATCCAAACCAATTTATCTGCCACTGTTGGGACGAATTGAGTGGTGGTGGGCAATGATTCTAGGCAGATATTTTTTCATATGCCGATAATCTCCCTTTAGCATTCTAGAAACACCATTGGGGTGCAAGGTGCAAAAGGCCGTCTTCAGAGGCAATCTTTTCTCGAAGAAGCTAATGCTCCCATTACATTTTCTGGGCTCCAATCCTGAGCGATACGTGCACTTCAGGCATACCAAATGGGAAAGCCAAAAACAACCCATTCCTTCCCTATCCACATCCCCTTGGCTGGTTCTTACAAGGCCTCAGTCTATAATCCAGGGTCTCCAATAGTATAGACAGGCCCCCAATTCTTTATGTCATGTAGTCTGCCCAGTTTCTAATTTTTAAAAGTATCATTAATGAAAACATTAACAAAAACAACCAGAAAACAAAGCTACCCAACACTGTAAGAAATCTGTATTCACTTTGTTATATATAACAACCAGTCAACCACTCAAAGTGGAATTCGCCATTTAATCACAAAATAAAATATTTCTACACTCAAATAAAAAGCATTCAATGTTTGTTAAGCACTTTTGTCTAATAATATACACATCAACAAAACAAAGAAATGCTAAAAGTGGGCACACTTATAAAGAACCCACTCATTACTGCACCTACAAGCAAATCAATCAACAGGTAACAGCCTAATCCTTGGAAATAGATTGCTTTAAAGAACCATGCACACAAAAAAACTTCACAAGGGAAAGGTAAAGTAAACA
This sequence comes from Protopterus annectens, assembly GCF_019279795.1. NCBI lineage: Eukaryota > Metazoa > Chordata > Ceratodontiformes > Protopteridae > Protopterus > Protopterus annectens. Next base: position 487,323,768 of record NC_056750.1, on the reverse strand, counting down.
GTGTTAAAAAAGCTGTCTTTGCGTGACTGTAACAAGTACAAGATTACTACAAGTGCAGAATATAAAGATTAAAAAACACATGAAAAATAAAACTTCATACTTTACTAGCCCTCAGTTTTAGTTCACTGCTAATAGAAACTGATTTGTTTAAACCAGGAGGGCTAGTCACATTCAGTCGAAGCTGTCATAACATTTCCTGGTGGTACAAGTTATTGTGCCAGTCACCTGTGAATAGGGTACACTGAATTTGCTCCAAGACCAAAAATGTAAATCTTTTAAAACCAACACAAACGTTATAGTGTCATGCCAGAGCACTCAGAGTCATTCCACTGTATACTAGAATTGTGCTGGTAAATATATCTATAAAGAGCACTTTGTCTTTCACATATAGTATGAAGAACAAGATTCACAGGTCACAAGGAATACCACCCTTTGTAAACCACAGTTCCATCTTTCAAACATACTGCTATTATTGAACTTAATTGGCAAACTACCTGTATACCCTGTATTAATAAAGCTGCACTGTGGACAGTGACCACACTTCTTTGTCACACCAATACCAGATTTGTGGTACTCAATTTTTCCAAAAGCTCTCTAAAATTGGGACTGTTTATATAAATAAAAATAGGTCTGACTGAAAACAGTTCTTTCAAATCATAATCAACTTGTAACAGTGCCCAATTTTTACAAATAATATTTCAATTTCTTTGATGTTCACAGTATAATGCAAAACCATCCTATTCAGATTCTTATTATTATTCTTTCAGCTTTTCCAGGTTAGGGGTCGCCACAGTGGATCACCTGTTTCCACTTCTTCCTGTCCTCTGCATCTTGCTCTGTCACACCAACCACCTGCATGCCCTCTTTAACCACATCCATAAACTTTATCGTAGGCCTTCCTCTTTTCATCTTACCTGGCAGCTTCATCCTTAGCATCCTTTTCCCATTATACCCAGCATCCCTCCTTAGCACATGTCCAAACCAACGCAATCTCACATCTCTGGCTTTGTCTCCAAACTGTCCAACCTGGGCTGACCCTCTAATATACTAATTCCTAATCCTGTCTACCCTCATCACACCCAATGCAAATCTTAACATCTTTAACTCTGCCACATCCAGCTCTGACTCCTGCCGTTTTGTCAATGCCACTGTCTCCAACCCATATAACATAGCTGGTCTCACTACCCTTTTGTAGACCTTCCCTTTCACTCTTACTGGTACTCATCTGTCACAAATAACTCCTGACACTCTTCTCCACCCTGCCTGTACTCTCTTCTTCACCTCTCTTCCACACTCGCCATTACTCTGAACTGCTGATCCCAAGTATTTAAACTCATCCACCTTCGCCAACTCCACTCCCTGCATCCTCACCATTCCTCTATCCTCCCTCTCATTCACACACATCTGTCTTAGTCCTGCTGACCTTCATTCCTCTTCTCTCTAGAGCATATCTCCACCTCTCCAGGGTCTCCTCAACCTGTTCCCTACTCTCACTACATATCACAATGTCATCTGCAAACATCATAGTCCATGGGGACTCCTGTCTGATCTCGTCTGTCAACCTGTCCATCACTAGTGCAAACAAGAAAGGGCTCAGAGCTGATCCTTGATGTAATCCCGCCTCCACCTTAAATGCATCTGTCACTCCCATGGCAGATCTCACAGCTGTCACACTACCCTTGTACATATCCTGTACCACTCTTACATACTTCTCTGCCACTCCCGACTTCCGCATACAATACCACAGCTCCTCTCTAGGCACTCTGTCATATGCTTTCTCTAAGTCCACAAAGATACAATGCAACTCCTTTTGACCTTCTCTGTACTTCTCCATCAACACTCTCAGAGCAAACATTGCATCTGTAGTGCTCTTTCCTGGCATGAAAGCATACTGCTGATCACTACTCACCACCTCCCTTCTTAACCTAGCTTCCACTACTCTTTCCCATAATTTCATACTGTGACTGATCAGTTTTATCCCTCTGTAGTTACTGCAGCTCTGCACATCACCGCACATCACCCTTATTCTTAAAAAAAATCATATTCAGATTAAGGCCACCTATGTTTTTCTTTACTTTCTCCATTTGGTTCAAACCACATTTAATAAAAGGTACAAATTTGTTATGCTTCTCAGCCCCAATTTTTGCATTATATTGTTGACCAATGTGCTTGGATATCCACAGTCTATAAACACAAACCCCAGTCTGTCAAAGTGCTCAATACATGTTGTATCCTCAGAAGTTAACCATGATATTCTGATATGCTGGCTGTTGACTATGGCCCTTTTTGATTAAAGGGGTGACAACTCTTAAAATGTAAAAAAAAATGTGTTACAAAAGGTTGGCTTTCTATATACTTCGGAAATAAAATTGTCATTCGGCCCCTTCCTAAGAGTGATGTCCAAAAAATTGAATATGTCACTATTCTTCAAGAATGTAAAGTCAAGAAATGAAGCACTGGTCTGCACATCAGCTATGAAAGATACAAACTCTGCCTCAGAACCAGTCCATACTCTGAGAATGTCATCAAAGCACCAGAAATAAGCAATACATTTTACAAGCAGGAGGATCTTAAACAGGATATCAATCTCCCATTTTAGCAGTACAGCATTGGCAAATTTGGGGTGCATGCTGCCCCCATGGCTACTCCAAGGTCTGTCTATAACCCCCCCCCTCAAATGTTATAAAATTATTGCTTAATACGAGATCCATTAATTTGATGACTAATTCATTGTCAGCTGGTGACAACCCACCAAATTGTTAAACAATGTCGTTAAACCAGCTTAATCCAACATCCTGAGGAATCATGGAAAATAAACTGTGTACATCACCCATGATTAATAAAAAATCAGATTTAACTGAAATATCTCTAAGTTTATCCAAAAGGTCCCACGAGTCTTTCAGGATGTGAGGAAAATATGTAAATACTTTATCCAGTTTCTGATCACTAAATTTAGCCAGTGGTTATGTGGCTTACCCTCTTACAGCCACAATTGGGTGCATAGGTGGATTATTCATATTGGAGTGTAATTTTGCAATTCCGAATATTTTAGGTATGACCATGTGGTCAGCCCTGAGATAATCATACAAATCCTGTGGATTTTTATCGAATAGCAGCAACTCATCCAGCTCTGTAGGCTATACTGATTTCATTTACAGACACACTGCTATATGCAGCCTCATTATGGTATCAAAATTGTGCAAAACTGTACTGAATGAGAGTTGACTACCTGGCCATACCTCAAATAATTGGAATTCCAAAAATGCACTCCAATATGAATAATCCACCAGTGCATCCAACTGTGGCTGCAAGATGGTCAGCCACAGAACCACTGACCAAATCTGACCAGAAACTCAATAAAGTATTTGCATGTTTTCCACACATCCTGAAAGATTTGTGGGACCTTTTGGATGAACTTAGACATAGTTCAGTTAAGATAAATTTTTATTAATCACAGGTAATGTACGCAGTTTATTTTCTATGATTCCGCAGGATGTTGTTCTTAGCTGGTTTGAGGACATTGTTAAACAATTTGGTGGGTTATCACCAACTGACAATGAATTTGTGATGGAATTAATGGACCTGGTAGTAAACAATAATTTTATAACATTTGAGGGGGAGTTTTTTAGACAGACCCTTGGAGTAGCAATGGGAGTAGCATGTGCCCCAAATTTACCAAAGCAGTGCTACTAAAGTGGGAGACATAGAGGTGTGTACAAAAAGACCTATTTGATTGGCTGAGACTTTCCATTATGTGAAGTCCGCCTTATTGGATGACGCTGACTTTTAAAACACTGAACCCTGTTTACTCACTGGATCTGAAGAAGGCTTGATTAGCTGAAAGCGCTTGTCCGTCTGTTTCTATCAGAAGGGTTCTTTTTATGTTCTTTACTTATTCAAGTATTGTGAAGTTTTATTTTGAAGTTTCAATTTGGTTTTCTGCAATTGCGATGTTATGTTCTTCACATCGTGTATCCCGCACTGTTGAAGCTACAGTCTGAAATTTCAGTTTGATTTCATGACTTGTAGTGTAACGCTGTTTTTATAATTGCTGCTGTTTGCTGAGCATTCTTTAGCGGAGGTCACTTTTCTTTTTCTAGAATTTTATTATAGAAGTATATAGGAGGCTTGTAATGCTTTTTTTTTGTTTTGCATTTCACAAGGTGTTACCCCTTCCATCAAAAAAGAGGTGTAGTCAAGAGCCAGCACATCAGGATATCATGGGTAACTTCTGAGGACACAACATGTATTGAGCACTTTGACAGACTAGGGTCTATGTTTATACACTGTGGATATCCAAACACCTTGGTTAACAACATAAGACAAGAATTTTGGGCTGAAAGGCATAACAAATTTGCACCTATTATTAAATGTATAGAAAGTAACCAACAATATAGGTGGTCTTAATCTGAATAGGATGGTTTTGCATTAAACTGTGAACATAAAAAAATAAAAAATATCATTTATAAAAATTGGTCACTGTTACAAGCTGATTCTGATTTGAAAGCTCTGTTTTCAGTAGACTTATGTTTATTAAAAAAAAAAAAACAGGCCAATTTTTAAAGCACTTTTGGAAAAATTGAGTACCACGAATCTGGTATTGGTGTGACAAGGAAGTGTGGTCACTGTCCACAGTGCAGCTTTATTAATACAGGGTATAAGGGTAGTTTGCCAATTAAGTTCAATAATACCGAAGTGTTTGAAAGATGGAACTGTGGGTCACAAAGGGTGGTATACCTTACGACCCATGAATCATGTCCTGTGTACTATGTGAGAAAGACGAAAAAATGCTCTTTATAGATATATTTAGCTACACACTGCTACTGTACAATGGAATGATTGTAAGATTGTTCTGGCAAGAAACTCTAATGTTTGTGTTGGTTTTAAAATATTTACATTTTTGGTCTTGGAGCAAATTCCGTGTTCCCCATTCGCAGGAGACTAGCACAATAAACTGTACCACCAGGAAATGTTGTGGCAACTTAGACTGAATGCAACTAGCCCTTCTGGTTTAAATGAATCAATTTCTATTAATAGTGAACTAAAATTGAGGGCTAGATGTGTATGAAGTTTTATTTTTCATGTGTTCTTTAATCTTCATATTCTGCACATGTAGTAATCTTGTACTTATTATAGTCACTCAGACAGCTTAAGTGTTTATTTCACCTTTTCCATGTGAAGTTTTTTAGTGTGCATGGTTCTCTAAAGCAATCTATTTCCAAGGATGAGGCTTACTAGTTTGCTTGTAGGTGCAGTAATGAGTGGATTCTTTATGAGTAAGCTCACTTTTAGCATTTCTTTGTTCTGATGATGTCTATTAATAGACAAAAGCACTTAAACATTGAATGCTTTTTATATGAGTGTAGAAGTATTTTATTTTGTGATTAAATGGAGAATTCTACTTTATTCAAGTGGTGGGACTGGTTATTATATCCACCGAAGTGAGCACAGATTCCTTAGAGTGCTAGGCAGCTGCATTTGTTGGTTATTCTTGTTATTGTGCATTATTTTTTTTCCACTTCCAAATGTACATTCGTTTTTTGTGCAATAATGAAAACATGTTCTAAATGACACTCATTTTCATTAGTCTATACTTTAGTCATTCCATATGTGAATCAGTATATAATATTCCCTGTACATTAACGGGTAGACATGTGAATAGTATAATACTATTATCAAAGCACTCATAGGGTTGGGCATTAGTACAGAAGAAATATAAAGCTAGATGCGAACACTGTAACTGATAAGGGTATACTGATCAGTTCACACAATAGTAATAAAACAGAAAAAAATATCTACCTGTAAATGAAGGACTAGCAGACCTAGGGCAGCAAAGCAGTCATCTCAAACTGAATTTGCATTCTGTAGTGCATTCTTGTCTGATACTATTGTAATCTTGGGGGTCACAGTTTTATTTGCATTTATAGAGTGTGATGTAGTACTTCTATGTTACTGACCAAGTGGCCATCTACTTCATAACGCTATTTCTTTTGTCAGATAAAGCAGCCTATGTTACTCTACTTGTCTTATGTCTTTTAACTAAATTCTTTAGCTCTTTTTTGCGGGGATGGGGAGTTAAAAAAAAGAAAAAAAAATGGTCCTATCTCAGATCTGCCTAGCATTCCTGACTTCAAGAGCTGGGTCCCATTTTGTGTTCCTCAAGTTGACTTGAAAAATAAATGTTCTTAACTTTAAACTGTAGCAAGTCACTTGCTACAAATATAACATGTGCCTCGCTGCTCAGTTTAAATGCCTCACAGAGTGCTGAAGCTCTTCAACCCTGATCCCTAATGGACTAGCATTCTGAATGCAGATAATGCACTTCTTCATGATAGTCTAGCTCTGGATTGTGCGCCTTTGACATCTTGCACCTGGGGCAGCTTCCCCCTTCACCTCACATTAGCTATATTTCTGAGTCTCTTGACATCTGAGAATGATGTAATGATACCAAAATAAATAATTACAACAATTATTTGTTGTTTAACTGGTATTATTGCCAGGGATCCAGCCTAAAAGATGATTTGGGCAGTCCCAGAGACATTGGTAGAATTAGTGCAGAATATGTAGGACCCAATAACACAAGTAGGAACAGTGTTCAGACTCGCATAGGTTTCTGAGTGGGGATGCCTCAAGGTTCAGCTCTGAGCCCACCAGTGATGGGCTACAGTAGCAAACAAATTAGAGAGGACAGATCAACAAAGTTGTGTGCTGATGACATGCCATTAATAGCAGACTCTGAACTTCAGCAAATGATAGGGGGTTGGAATGTAAAACTGAGTGCCCATGTGATGAAATGGAGTATACAGACAAGATAGTTGCCATATCTGTAAATGGCGGAAACAGCTTCAAGTATCTAGGAGGAATAGTGGAAGAGAAGAGAAGCCAGAATGAGGTGGTCAAAGCAAGAGCAGAGTGTTAGGGATAATATGTGATAGAAGAATGAGAAAGAAGATGAAAACTAAAGTGTACAAAACAGTAGTGTCATCAGTACTGTTGCATGATACAGAAAACTGGGCAGTGAAAGCAGAACAATTGGTAGTTATTTTACATTTCTGATTCGATGGCAAGATGGTAATAAAATGACATATTTAGTTTGAGATTACTTGCTGTGCCTTAGTGTTTTTCTGATGCATTACCTACAATAGCTAGATTATATTACCCAAGTTATACCAACGTGATACTTTTGCTGTGTATTTGGTTAATTTAATGTTATTTAATTTTGTGGTTTATAACTAGGTCCATTTCCTTTACTTTTGGTTTCTACACTTAACTGTTTCTGGTTACTATTTTTATTGTCTTATTTTTTCTGACTTTTTTTATTTCTGTTTAGATATTCATTACAACTTATCCCCAGAATAATGTTTCCTTTTCTCTTGCCATCAGTTCCGGTCCCCCAGATGACACTTCATATCATGGTTATGAATAGAGCCCAGTTCTTTGTATTTGTTTGCAATGAGCTTCAGTTGCCATCTTTCTACAAAAACATACAGCCTTTTCACTCCAATCCCCACTGCTGCATGCATCTGTGTCATTAGCAAAGGAGCTTATCAACTTTTCTGTCTCTTCATATATCCTTACGAGAAGCACTGAAGCGTTCAGGGTCCAGGACCGACTCCAGCAGTACTCCGTTTGTCAGGTCATATTTCTTGACAATGTTCCATGTCATAATAAAACCTCTGTGCACTACCATTCAGCCAATCTGCCATTGTATCGCTTTGTTTTCGATCTATCTGCACCCCTCTTGTTTTCCTATCTGTATCCTGTGTGTGAGCAAGTCAAAGGCCTTGCTGATATTAAGTTAGACTAACTGTACTGGAACTCCTGTACCAGGATCTTCTGTAATTCAGTCATAAAACTGTATGTTTCACTGACAGCTCCTTCTAGAAAATAGCCATATCATTGCTGATCTGGATATTTTTCCCCGTTTGACAGACTTCAAGCTTTCCCTTCAGGACTGTCTCCAGGAGTTTTCTGCTACTGTAGAAAAGCTATCAGATATATAATTCCCTGAAGTTCTTCTGATCTGTTCCTTGTACAAAGGTACCAGACCAGCTGTCTTCTGGTCTAGCCAATGATATGTTGAACAGCTCAATCAGGGAATCTGGATATGTTAAAAATCTCCATCAGGGGTTATAAAAACACCCTAACCAGATTTTTCAGGACTCAAATAAAATATCATCCATAAGGGCAGCCAGTTTACTCTGCATTTGTCACTAAACACATTTCATGTTAATAGCAAAGAAGAAAACTTTTAGCTATCATTCCTGCCAAAAATCTGCATCTCGTAATGAATGCCAGCTCAGGCTACCTTTAGATCAGTGTTCTTATGAGGTCAACAAGCACATAAAATAGAAGTTTGTTAGAAACTACCTATAACTATTAATTCTATTTAAGTGACTTCAGTCAGTTCACTTATTGGTATTCGGAACTAAAATTACTAGCTAGAGTTTGATTTGTGAAAATTAAGGCTTTAATGTTTTCAGAGTGCTATCTTTACAAAAGAATTATATTTCAAATATCTGAAGTCACATGCTGAGCAACCCGGGAGAAATGTATTTTTGTATGGTTATTCTGACTATTCACCTGCCAGCAGAGTTTCTTCTAAAAGTTAAGAAAACAGCAGGCGTATGCAGAATGTACTGGCAGCTCTCCCCAGTTTTCGATATACTGGCTATGCATATAAAATAGTTTCCATGTCTTTATTCCTGCAGAATATCTGGCAAGATGAATTCATGTTCATAGCCTGGAGTTAGGAGCAATGTTGTGTAAAAAAGTAAGTCTTTATTCAATATCTAATTTTCTGGTATTTGCAAAAATTAATTTTGGTAATTGACCCATCAAACACAGTATTATACAAAAAACTAAAAAGGAAAACAGTGCTTTTTTGTAGGGATGTATTGTGGTACAATTGGTCATAAATAAAATGTTTAGTTCAATTACAGACACATGCCCTCACACACACATGTATATACGAATGCTTCATAAAATATCGAACACTCACAACAGTGGTCACGCATGAATGATCATTTTAGAGCTAGTCAAAACTGATCGAAAACATGCAAAAGTAATTTTTTTTGCAACCCCCCCCCCTGCTCCCCCAGACCCCTGCTAATTATATATACTGAGTTTGAGATGACACAGCAGTGGGGTAAGGACAAATTCCCTTAGCCCTGCTGCAACATGATCCCATATAAAAGGCTGCTAGGAAAAACTCCATTTGAAAGAATTTTCACTCATATGAGCATTTTTTTTTTTTAGAAAGAAAATGTATTCCCTCATATGATATGACAGTTCTCTGTTTAACATTGTAACCATACATAAATATATATATTTATTTATTTAACATTTGTTAACCAGGAAAATCCAACTTGGAATGAGCCAATTTTCAGCAAAGGCCTGGGGAGAAATGCTCCAGATGCATGTCTTTGTAACGTTGGAGGAAACCCACATAAACGCAGGGAGGACATGACTTTGCACAGAAGGCATCCCAGCTGAAAAACAAACCAGAGAACCTCTTGCTATGAGGTGACAATGCTACTACTGCACCTATATACACACAGACAGACAGACATATTTATATATGTGAAGGTAGATAAATGTCATAATTTTATTATATATATATATATATATATATATATATATATATATATATATATATATATATATATATATATATGGATCCCATTCAGTAGCAAGACTCACCAGAAAGTGAAACATCATATGCTCAAGCCATTATAATTGATTTTCTGAAATGTCAGATCTTTTGAATGCAGATCACTGTAAAGTGGAAACTGGGGAACTTACCTTTTTCCCCAGTGTAGTGCGATCTTGGAATTGGCACATATGATATGCTGGGGGATGCAGGAAGACTTGCTTACCCCAAGCAAAAAAAGTAGATTTTTATTATTTTCTGTAGTTCAGCTTTTCAAAAAGTAGATAATCTTTGTCTAGGCCACACACACTGATGAGTCGAGCTTTTGAATGGTATCCATTTTATATATATATATATATATATATATATATATATATGTGTGTGTGTGTGTGTGTGTGTATATATATATATATATATACACACACAAAGAAACACACACACATATGTATATTCAGGTAAATAAATACTATAATTATAAAATAAAAAAATCTTTTGTTTTGATAACGTATTCATTATTAGGATACTTGGTAAGTGTCACACTTAATAAATATTATACTAGTGACTGTATTACTAGGTCTGAAAGAAACTACTTAGAATTAGCAAAATTACTCAGCTAGCTTTACGAGCTAAAATGCATATTAACAATATATGTGGTTTCCAATAGTTTTCCTGAGCATACCTGACATACAAATGATAAAAAAACATCATAATCGAAAGTAAAATGACGAAAAATGAATGATAGGACCAATTCTGGAAACAATGCAGGCAGGAAACATACATCTGAGATAATGTGATGATCTATAAAGACAACAGCCTGTTTAATATCAACATATATACATATCAGTTTCCTTTCTTTTCTTTTCTGTGCTTCTGTTTTTTCAAAGTAGTTCTGTTTTACAGCTTTGTCTGATACCAGTCAACAGCATATGCTACAATTAGAGATCCAGAACTTAAGCAGTCACATGACAAATATCTCTAAGATGAGTTAAATGCAAATTATACGTAATTTTCAACATTCTCAATGCTGGCTTAGTGTGCATTAATATGGTTCTTATCACAGAAAATACCATTTGAGTTTCAGAAGATAAGGCAGTCCAATGGGGATAAGTAAAATGCAAATGGCTTCTCTGTTGCAGTGTATTCTGGTTCCAGATTAGCCCAGTTTGATTCAGTTTTACATTTAGTAGAATGGTGAGAGAAAATGTAATTATTTATGTAATAAGAATTTAAGATTATATCATGATTATGTACATAAAGTATTTTCCATTCTTTATGAGAAATGCAAACATTTCTGTATGTCAGTACATGGCTTGGTCATTTTCAGTAAAATAATCTATTTACTGTTAGAACTTCTTAGTGTTTTGGTTTTGTTATTATTAACAATGCTTTTTATTGAAATTGGCTTTGTGGCTCTCTCTCTCTGTGATTCTGTCACACTCTTGCGATACAGTGGAAAAAACACCAAGGGTTCCTCCATGGGTTTTCCGCTGCCTCACTAAGCCAGTTTCAATAAAAGGCATTCTAGTAATGTTAGAGGGGCAATACTTTAACCATTAAATAAAATATTGTCCCTTTGTCAGTAGCCGTGCTTGGTGTTTTTTCCACCCTCTCAATGTTGTCATTTAACAGTTAAACTTTATACAGATGATTAATTCTGGTATATATAGAAGTTTTCTAATACAGGAATACATAATTGTCTTTTAGTTATAATTCAAGTGTGACTCTTTAAGATATGGTGCCCATGTAAGACCCCCCCCCCCCCCCCACACACACACACACACACAGCCATTTCTTTAGGACATAGAAGATATCCAGATACCTGACAGGTGGGCATAAGTAGATAATTATAAAAACAATAATAATAATGTGCATCAGAAAGGAATGCTATTGGGGCGTGGCCAAGGATGAACACAGGATAGCAGCAGATTTCTTCAGCTCCACCAACTTAACTGCACTGACAGGAAATAATTACTTTAAAAATCAACTAATGAAATAATTTTCTTTCTAAATACGTTTGAAATATCAGTTTCTTGAATAATATCTAAAAAAGAAAGAAAATTTCAATAATTTTCCTGTCAGAAATCATCTTGGAAATTTCTCTTTCATCACCTCTGTTCAAAATGAGTTCTAGTAAGGCAAACAGTCAGGATTCCAGCATCAAGAAAGAGCTTCAGTCTCTGATATCTACTATTCAGCAACTAACAACCAAAATGGACAGACTGGATACTAAAATTGATAACTTCATAGAAAAAACTACAAAACAAATGGATTTGTTACATCAAGACTTGCAACAACAGAAGGCTCAGATTACAGGCATAGAAGAGACTGTTAATGATATGGAGAACAGAATCCAGGAAGAAGAAATTAACACTGAGTTTTTGCTTTAGCAGAACACACACCTACAATCCAAGCTTGATGACCTGGAAAACAGATCTAGACGCAACAATATTAGGATTTTTGGACTGCCAGAAAATATAGAAGGTAACAATATTACTTCCTTTTTAAATACTTGGCTTCCCAAAACTTTAGACTTGTCAGAAGCATTTTCTTTTGGTATTGAAAGAGCCCATAGGTCCTTATCTAATTTTAACTCTAACAAAAAGTATCCTAGATCAGTTATAGTAAGATTTTTATCATCTTATGACAAGGAGATGGTATTAAAATCTGCATGGGCTAAAGCACCTATTAAAATTAATGAGGCAACTGTGCGTTTTGACAATGACTATTCTTCCTTGGAAATAACTAAAAGAAAAGTTTTTTGCCATTAATAAGAGAGCTTAAGAAAGCACAGTTCAAAACTTACCTTTTATTTCCTGCCAAACTAAAAATCTTTTTACCTGATGGCCCTAGAATTTTTGAAGACTTGGACTCTGCTTTGCTGTATATTAAAAAAAATAAGATATTAGATAAAATAGAAGATATGGAATGGGCAAGTCCTTCGTTAAAGAGGATGGCAACAGGAACTTCTTGGAAGACTTCAGAGAAGCAAAAAAGACTAAAAAACAAATGACATGTTCTATATATATATTTTTTTCCTTCTCTCTTAATCTCTTCAAATACAGTTACTGCATCTCCAGAAAGCCACAAATATTTTAAAGATTTATTCAAAGTTATTTTTCTATGTGCAAAGAACTGTTTTTGTTTCATAAATAGTCAAACTCTCTGAGGAACAAATAACATGCTATCAATCAACTAGTTTCTCTTTGTGATAAAGAGACCTAAGGTTAGTAATTTGATACATTTTCTTTCTCTTATTGTTTTAAATAATGGCATTCTTTATAAACTATGCATTTAGTGAGGGGTGGGGGAGGGCAAGGAGAGAAGTATGATGTAAAATATGGAAAAAGTGAAATAATAACTTATTAGTTCTTTAAAACTATATATGCTGTTTAAACAATGTTGCTAAATATTATATCATGACTTTATTGCTTATACATGATTACAAATAATATGTCATGATATAATTGCAAATACTTAGAACTAAAATAGTTGTAAGTAATATGTTTCATGTTTAACTTTATTAATACAAACAGCAAGTAATATTTCTTTGTAGATACTCTTTGTAGCTTCCTTTTTTTCTTTCTTCTCTCTCTTTCTTTTTTTTCTCTACTCTCTTCCTTTTCTTTCTCTCTCTCTCTTTCTCTCTTATAAGTACAGTTATATGCTTCTGATAATACTGATATATGTATATAATAAGATTTGTATGAGAAAATGAAATGGGGCATATAAAATAAGTTGTATAATATGTTAAATAACTGTAGGCTTGGTTTCACTGTCATAGGGACTGTAATGACTTGTAAAATACATCGCGAAAGTTTTGCACTGTTTAGTTTCATTTGTATTACTAAATGAATGTCAGTCACTTGTATTTACTAAAATTCCCGCCAGAATGTTAAGGGAGACAATTTGGGATGTGGGTTACCTCGTGAATAGTGTCCTCGAGTTGTTTTAAAAGCTTCAACACTCAGAATACACGCAGAGAAGCTGAATGCAGTCGTTTTGAACTTTGACCCCTGATTTCACACTGACACATTGCAGATTCAAGAAGAACACTGTTCCAGGAAGTAGAACTGCTGTAAATGCGACTTTGTGATGAAAAACGAACTTTATGACATCTAAATGTGAGTTATTCTTTATAACAATTTACTTATTTAAGATGTAATTTATAAAATATGAAAGTTATAATGATTTTAAATGATTCAGTATGCCATAGTAAGCAAGTGAGATATTTTAGAAGGCATAGAACGTAAAACATATATACACATGTTTTTGAAAGCTTACATGACTGCAACATATTATTGTATATAAATACTTATGATTTAAACATATATAATGTTATAAATCATTTGACTTATCTAATTGACAAGCACAAGCATCATTATGATTATATCTTAGAAGAAACTGTCATGTGACATATTTTAAAGCAGCAGTTCAGATATATAAAATACAGATGGCTTTCTTCACAATGATTTATGTATAACTAGGAATTTACATTGCTGTGCAGTATGACTTGTAAACATTTGTATGAGTATAAATATTTTATTTACTGGCAATAATAAGTATGAGAAGAAAGCTTTGGTGCAAGTAATTTAAAGTTTTTAAAACTGTTAACTGCATTTCTATGGCAGAAAGTAGGAATACCCTAATATATGTAATGTCTGAACCATTATAGCCTAAGTTATTGAATCCAAATGAACATAAGAACTTATTTTTACAAACTATTAATAAACTAATATATAGATATGCCCTTTTTTTTTTCTCTCTCTCTTCCTTTCTCTCTCTCTCTCATTCTTCTCGGTTCCCATTATCAAGTTTATTAGAATGCTATTTTGATTATGAGTGTATTTTACAAAATAGATGTGCATAGTAATATGAGCTGTTTCTAAATGTTCTTATTTGTTTATATGAAGCTGATTTATAAATTGTTTAGCTTTGTCTTACTAGATAATCTAATTAAATGAGGTTAACTTTAGTTAATAATAGTTAGTATTGAATTGATATGGTGGCAGCTGAGGTACTGCTGCTTAGGATAGGGGGATAACTTGAGCGGTATGTGCTACTCAAAGTTGGAGTTCTTAACTCCAGGCTGGGTGCAATGTTTAATCCTAATATTATTTTCACCTGTTTATTGTTGTTTGTATATAGTTCTGACATCCACAATACATTTTATAAACTTATTGTCACTACAAATAAAAGTGAAGCTTATACAAAATCCCATAAGATTTTCAATAAATACAGCTATAATTAATGATACACCTAAAGGAAGAGGTATAATATCATTTATTTTGTTAATTGTTATTCTGATTATATGTTTCATATGTTTATAAAAGCTAAATGATTTCTCTAAAAGGAATTTCTTTAAACATTAATGGACTAAATAACCCATGTAAAAGGGCAAGTTTAATGAGATACATTAATTTGCATAGGGCCAACTTAGTATTCCTTCAAGAAACACATCTCCTGAAAAAGGATATTGATAAATTAGCCACTAATAAATATACAGTCTTGGTTAGTTCAGAACACACTCAGAAAAAAAGAGGAGTGGCTATTTTATGGAATAAAAGTATGCCCATACCTAAAACTATTAAGTCTTATAAAGATGATAAAGGAATGTTTTGCATGGTTACAATACAGATTAATGGAAATACATATACATTAATCAATGTATATTGGATACCAGGAATTGGCATTAATACAGTGAAACACCATCTCAATAAGATCATATCATTTTCTATAGGAGATATTATTTTAGCAGGTGACTTTAATTGTATCCTACATGAAAAGATACTACTACTATAGGAAAAGGAAAATTACATCTAATGCAAAACATTTAAAGGATTTTGTTAATTTATATCATTTGAATGATATTAATAATCAAATAGATTCAAAATCATTACCATACACTTTTTTTCTAACAGATATAAAACTTATTCAAAAATAGATAGAGTCTTTATTTCTAACCAGATGGTTACAGACTTAATTAATTCTAAAATCATTTCGTGTCCTATATCAGATCATAATTCAATTGTCTTTGAGTTTATGATAAAAGTACTTACAATGTTCAGATCAAAAGGATACCAGCATACTTAACTCAACTAAAAGACTATAAAGATTATATACTTTCAGAAGTGCAACATTTTTTAGACTTAAGCAATACACCTGAAGTCTCCATTGTTTATGTTTGGGATGCTTTAAAATCATATTTATATGGACAAAGTATCAGATGGTATAATAATAAAAGGAAATCTTGGGACAAGGAATTACTAGATATTCAAAACAAATTAGACTCATACAAACATAATAATAAAGAAAATATTATGGACAAAAAAGTCATTGAAGAAATAAATAAATTAAATGAGAAATACAAAGAAATTTTAACTTAAAGTTAAAATAGCATTAGAGAAATATAAGTTTTTGTCTTACTCAATAAGTCCCAAATACTTACAGAGACTTAAAAATAAAACAAAAAGGATGAATAAACAAAATCATATCAAAGAAATTTTCTCTCCAAGGAAAAAGAAGAATGTTTCTAGTTTACCAGAAATATTAGATGAATTTAGAAATCACTTTCACAAAATTAATCATAATAACATTAACATGGAGCCTAAAGATAAAATAAAGAAATTTATAACTACAAACATGAACAAAAAACTTAATAAACAACAGACTAAACTAATGGATAAAAATATTTCATATACAGAGGTTATTACACAAATAAACAAGCTTAAATCAAAAAAAGCACCAGGTAATGATGGTATTATACCAGAGATCTATAAAATTCTTCCCAAAAGTACTTACTCATTAATACATAAGGTTTTTATTTTGGCCCAAAATGAGTTAACAACTCCCCCATCTTGGCAATACACATTTATTTCACCAATTTTAAAACCCAATAAAGACCCAACCAGATGCACTTCATATAGACCTATTTCATTACTTAATGTTGACTATAAAATGTTTATGAGTATTTTTGCTGACAGATTAAAGACAATCATCCCAGGCATTATAGATATAGACCAGACATGCTTTATTGTAAATAGAAATACTGATATATAAGGATTTGATATAGATGAAAATACAATATCTAAAATTCAACTTTTTGCAGATGATGTTCTAATTACATCAGCTGGATCTAACTCTTCTATGCAGTCCTTATTTGATAAAATGATGGATTTTAAAAATATCTCTGGTTTAATATTCAATGAAGAAAAAACTAAAATATTATCAATATACACATGAAAAAATGTCCTCATTAATGATTTTAACAAATATATACCCAACTCAGGTCAGATAACTTACTTAGGTATAATATTAACTAAATATATCAAATCTATTATACATAATAATTATAGTACCTGTCTTCTTAATATACAAAATCTTTTCAATAGCTGGAACGATATGTTTTTTACCATGGAAGAGAGACTCACAATTATTAAAATGATAGTATTCCCTAAGATATTATACTTAATACAATCAATAATACTCCCACCTACAAAAATAATTATTAAGAAATTGAATTCACTAATGTTAAATTTCTTATGGGCACCTATTAGACCTAGGATTGTATTAAAGAAACATACTAATAGCTGGTCTCAAGGGAGCATTTCATTTCCAGACTTTAATTTATATACTATCTCTTCTATTATAAAAGTTATTACTTTGTTAATAGATCAGTCATATGTTGCAAGATGGAAAGATTACTGGGAACTAATTAGCATTCACTTCATGAAAATCTCTTTAATACATAAAAATATTATTGTAAATAACCCCATGTTATGGTTACTAAAAGAATTTTGTACTTCATCCATTACACCAAAATATGTAGTTAGTTACCCATTAAACATTATTATCAGTTATCATAATTTTATATTCATGCATCCTAAGTATAAGGAATGGAATTTTATTCTATTCCCTATAATGTATACACAAGGTATGCTTTTGTCAACCACCTCTGAAAGAACTCTTTTAGTCACAGAGAATGATCTAAAGTATTGGTATCAGTTGCTGTCTGATAATAAAGTAAAAAATGTAGACTTCTTAAAGCAAGAATTTGATTTGAGAGAAACATGTTGGTTAGAAATTCAGACTTTTAGACAACATCCTATTAATAAAATTGATTTAATGTCTTTAACAGTTAAAGAATCTGTTCCAATACTGATTGATTACTTGATATTAAATTTACAACATAGAGTTTCTGATAAAGGTAAGCTCTCATACATACATAAAATTATCAGAGAAGAAACTCATTACAGTTCAGATACCTATTGGAATTATTTCATTTCCATTAATGGTGAATCACCAAAACAACAAGATAAACAATATATATTGGATTCTGCTTATAAAACTACTTCTTCCATTAATTGGAGACTTTTTACTTGGAAATTTTTACATCGATCCTTCTATACACCTTTAATGATTAATAAAATAAATAATAAAGACAACTTATGTAAAAGATGTAATGTAGAAATAAATGCTGATTGGGCACATATGTTTTATGACTGTATAAAATTGAAGGAATATTGGAAGTTAATCAATGATTTTTTTGCAGGCCCTTTTCACAGATAATTTCATTGTTTCTAAATCATTTATATTATTTAACACACCTATTCCTAAAAGTGTTAAAAAAGTTAAACTTCCCTTATTATGGTCTATTCTAGCAGTGGCTAGAAAAATAATAACCAGAAATTGGATTTCAGATACCCCTCCTTCATTTAATGAATTTAAAAATGTTATGACTGAAGTGTGTCATATGGAATTGATGACAATAAAATCAAGAACTACTAGAAAAACATCTTATTATATTATATGGGATACTTTACAAAACCTGTTAAAAAAATCTTAGTCTCAATAGCATGACATTATAGTTTAATCAATTGATTTGATTTGTAGTGGATGTCTTTGTAAATACTTTGGTTATTTTATTGAATGTTATAACTATTTCTATTTTAATTGCTTGTATAAAATTGTTATGATATTTATTTTGTATGTTAAAAACAATAAACTTGTTTTAAAAAAAAAAAAAGAAAGGAATGCTATTGTGGAGGGTAAGCTTGCCGCCATCTAGAGGTAATGAAAATAAATGCACTTAAGCACAAGAAACGAGCAAATACTATTACACCATTATGGCAGATGAGTGTGGAAGTGAGGGTAAAATTGTTACAACTATTACGTCAATAGACAGACTGTGATTACTGGTAGTCTTCCAAGAAGATTGAATGTGTTTTCCAGTAGACAGGCATAAGCCATCATTTTCAAAAATGACTTCAGAGGCATAAACCTCCATCTTTCAAATTTCCCTCATTCTGAGTCTAAAGTCCATGTTTCTCACAGTACTATGTTGAAAAGGCCTCCCTCACATTCAATGTCTGTATTTTTAACCGATCTCCATAGAAAACATCAATGACATACTATTTCATCAAACTAACTTTTTTTAAGAATGCAATAATACATTTAAGCATGCTGTGCGCTTTCTAGTTGAAGGTGTAAGTAGGCTGTTAGTAAATGTTCAACATTTTGCTCATGTGTCCCATATTAATGTTACTGTTCCACAGTTTGTAAATGGAAGGTGGAGAGCTTTGCACATACCAGCCTGAATATGCTTCATTTTTCAATATTCAAAACCCAGCCTTAGAAGGGAAGACATATTTGCTTGCAAAGTAGAATTTTATTCTAGTGATCCAATGCCAAGGTTTCTGTGAATGGCTCTCCATGTACAGTCCAGGTTTAATACCAATGAGTGAGGGGGAACTACTGCATATAGTTAAAATGGAGACACACATTTTATATTTATGGTTATGTATATGTGCACTCACTCACACACACACACACACAGTATTGAACAATGATACTAAACTTAAGCATTTTAAAATGTAGCTGTCTTAACTAAAATCTATAAGGGAGTAACTAAACACATCATCTAGATCTATTTTTTATAGTGTGCAACACCCATTTCTGGCTATCACATGCCATTAACCACACTGACATTCATTCTTATGCTTTCAAAAAAACCAGCATAGTGTTAGAGTAGAGAAATCAAAAACTTTCTTACATATATTTTAGGCTTTTAGATTTGATACCCCTCTTTGTTAAAGACGAATACGTAAAAAATAAAAATACAAAAAAAAAGATTTTTAAAAAGAATTTTTATTGAGTCGCTCTAAAAAGTAAAAGAATAAGGAAGAAGAGTGAAAACGTTACAAAAGAAACACAGACAAGCTGATTTAAGAAAAACTTTTAAGGTTGTTTACGCTGATTCCTACTACTTCTGGTACCTTATCATCACAGTGTCAGTGGTGTGGAAGGATTAATGGAAGAGGGATGTAGCCTTTTTGGAGTTAATGCCAATTTGGGTAGCATCTGTGGTGTGGCAGGAGTGGTTGCATGGAAAGTGGGTTATTTTTCATTCAGACAATATTGCACTGGTGCGAGTTAATACAGTCAAAGTCTGAATTGCTTTTGTTAGTATTATGAAAGTTAGTTTTGCAGAGATTGCGGATACATTTTTCTTTTACGGGTGTGCATTTGGCAGGTGTTAGGAACAGGACTGCTGATAGTTTGGCTCACTGTTTTCCATGTTCTGGCAGATAGCTCCAGAGGCAGCAGTTGTGCCAGTGGTGTTGCCAGATGATGTGTGGCAGATTAGACTGAAGTAACCAGATGGTTGGTGCTGGAGTCTTGAGTAACTTCCACAAGAAAAACAGTGTATGGTAGGTCATTAATTAATATTGATAAATTTTTTTGCAGCTGTCTGAGTTAGAGGGTATTTGGTTGAAAAAATTGTTATTGCAATACTTGGCACTGGCTTGAGTGAAAGGCAAAGCAGTTCAGTCAGTTAAGGTGGCCATGATCAGTATAGCTGCATGGGTAGTGAGGTTACATGATTTTACTAAACCCTGGACAGTGGCTCATATGTTGAAGGGATGGGGTAGATTGGTTGGTGTGAAGAATGACAGGTGATGGCCATTGGAAAGACAGGTTCTGAAAGTTTTGTTGCAGAGTTTAGCTTTGGTGAATGGTGATTCAGGGAATTATACTTTCTGGGTGATGTTGTCCATATGGATGTATCATGGAGCATTTAGGGTATTATAATTGTTAGTCTGTAGTTTGTTGAGATGCCACAACATTTTCTGCATCATTACAAATTTGCTTGCGTATATCTAAAACAAATCAGTTGGGAAAGAGCATGCAGATAATTCTGGGACAAGACAAGAATTATTGACTGTGTCCAGTTGGTTGGGCTAGGATATTACTGCAGACTAATGATGGGAGTCCTCAGAACTTGGTTTTTTGGTCAAAAGGGGGCAAGGTGATAACGGGTGATCAGTTTGTATGTGTGATGAGGAGGGCCTTTCAGTGTGTTGGTTTTCTGGGAGAGAGGTTTCCACTCATTCCTTTCACATGGGAAGGGCCTCAGATTTTGTGAAAGAAGGACGATGAGCTGAAATTATTAATCGGCTAGTTCACGGGTATTAACATGCAGTTTTGATAATATTAGACAGGTTGCATTTTTATTCCTCCTCTAGGAAAGGAGAATGTCATTATGTGTCATTCGTATAATTACTGGGTAGCGAAACAGGCTGCGGTTAGGCCATCTGGCAGCAAATTGGGTTTACACTGCTACAGGTGGACAATCATATTGTATGGTAACAGAGACCTTAGGTGGCATCAGCTCATGGAGGACTTTGTGTTTATACGGTTTCAGATTGAACTCCTGAGTGACCTCCTGAGTGACTTGGTGGTACATTTGGCAAATACCGATTTGGGAATAATTCCAAAGTGGCAGTTGGTATATAAGATGAGAGAGGATTTGGTTACTTTGAAGTGGTCATATCTGGGTATGTGCATTGTGTGGTCCAAAGTAGTACCACATTTATTTTGGAAGAATGCCAACAGTTTTATGGCTAAAGAGCAGGCTTGTTAGTTTGTTAATTTTAGGCTGATGGGGTAGCTCATTAATTTGGGTATTCATATGATAGAGCATAGGGATTTTGAAGATATGGACCCTGTTTGGTTCAGGAAGGATGGAATGCACCTGAATTAATTTGATTTGGATCTGTCGGATGTACACTTAGGTTTGTTTTTAGAGGGTTTGGTGAAGGTCCTGGAGTAAGTGAGGGAGAACAGCCTGTGTCAGGCTGGTGGGTAGAGAAAAGGGGAAGGCTGGTGGGTAGAGAAAAGGGGCAGGTTTGTCCCTTTCCTGTTTCCCCTCTGGTGTTGGATGTTTGATTCAAGGAGTTTGGAGATGAAAGCAAGAATTTGGATGCTGCTTTGAGAAGTAAGAGTAAGTGAACAATGTTGACAACATTGATTATTTGGGCAGAGTAAGCATGGTTGTTCATGCTGTGATTAATAAATTTAAAATGTCGTTGAGTAAAGTTGTGCTTAAGAAAGTTTAATAAAAGTCATCAAATACCACTGGGTGTTGTGTGTTTTATTGAAGGGGCTGAGACAAATGAGGTATGGGAAAAAAAACAATTTGTTCATGGACACCTTCAGTGTTTGGGGTTTATGCAGAGATGATAAAAAGGGGGTATGTCTAAGGAAAGGTGGGGAGAATGATAGGGCTAGAATGGAAGTGGAAGGAGGTTAGGTATAGTTGTGGTCAAAGAAGGGTTAGTTTAGCAGGGAGGAGAGTTGGGGAGGTGCTTAGAGGATTTTTATGTGAGTATAGCTGGGAAGGGATCAGATTTAGGCATGAACTTGCTACCCATCCTGTCTCCCTTTTTTAAAGGACATCGAAGATTTGGTTATTACTTTTGCCAGTTGGCTGCTTAGGTGGAGAAGTGGGCAGGCTTGTCCCACTTCTGTTGAGTGTTTTATTCAAGGAGTTTAGTGGTTGAACACAAGTGGTGGGATGCTGCTTTGATAAGTAAGAGAAGTGGGCAGGTTTGTCCCTCTCCTGTTGGGTGTTTTATTCAAGGAGTTTAGTAGTTGAACACAAGTGGTGGGATGCTGCTTTGATAAGTAAGAGAAGTGGGAAGGCTTGTCCCTCTTCTGTTGGGTGTTTTATTCAAGGAGTTTAGTGGTTGAACACAAGTGGTGGGATGCTGCTTTGATAAGTAAGAGTACGCAAGTGGCAGTGGTGGCGACACTGCTTATTTGGGCAGGGTGAGCAGGGATACACTGTACTGATGAATGGTTACATGGATGTCCATACTGTGATTAATAAATTTAAAATGTTGTTCAATAAAGTTATGTTTAAGAAAGTTTGATAAAGGTCATCAAATACCATTTATTTTGTTTTATTGAAGGGGGCCAGGACAAAGGTCTATGTTGTGGTAGCATAACATGCTTGATGAATTAGTTCATGTGATTCTAATTAATATATGGGGTTATTTTGTTCGGAAAATCAAGTAAATAAAACATATAAGGAACTGTATGCTGAAGGCACGTGTACTGCAGTGGGAAGCTAGTACTGTATTTTTCTAAATGAAAGCTGGATATTTTATGAAATCTGTAAATGTGATTCTGCAACCAACCTTCTCAGGCAAGGTCTCTATGAAGCTTCATATCTCCTAAGTTGACAAAACACCAGCAATTAGTAGTTTAATATTTTTAACTTGTTTATCTTTATGCAATTTGGAAAAACATTGCCAACTAGCATGTATAATGTATATATTTGAAAGGTACAATGTAATAGGTTTTGCAGAGTTAGGATATAATTAAAGTAATCTACAAGACTGCTTCTAATCACAATCCAGGTTATACACCTGGTCCCCATTCCAAACATCAAGGAGATGTTAAAAATTATGTAAAGTGGCTGCCTATTCATATAAAATGGCAATAAATCCCATAATCAAGGGCCCTGGGTAGTGAAGAAAGTATTTTAGAGTACTATTATATTATTGTATTTCAGCTAGCAAGTTACTATTGGTCTTTATCCTTTGCAAGGTAACAACTTATCTCTGAATCTCCCCTCCCCATCATGGCATCTATTCACTGCTCTCCCCTTTCTTCTCAGCTGTGAAAAACAAAATAAAAAATCAGTAACGCTTCATCCAAAAAGTGTCTATACTTTATTAAAAACAACTGTAATTCATGTAATCTTTGAAGGTATGTCATTCTTTTAGTTCAAACTATTCTTTTTGTAAAAATAAAATGCACTCCCTGAAGCTTCCTGGTACCTTTAATACTATACACACAAAAGGAAAATTATTCTATAATAGGGTTATCCAAGATTTTAAATATCTTCAGGTATTGGCCTAGAATTATTTTTAATGACTGGATAGCTAGATGTAATAACAGCATTTACAGCAATCTTAAAATTCATATGTGCAGCCATCATTTTCCAAGTTCCTTAACATAATCTACTGATGACAAAATCTGATTACAAATTCATTTGGGGTAATGCGCAAGAATCAAAAGCAAATCAGATTGCACTTCTTATTGTTAAAATGTATATTGCTTGAGATTGGTTATGTATGCAATGAATCCATATTTACTCTCAGTTATTTCCCTGCTTTTGAGTCTTCAGCAAATTCTGCGGACAAACGATGGAGAGAAAAGCAGACAAACATTAAAAAAGAAACGTGTTGACTATAGATCATTATAGAAAACGCATCTAAAAATATGATCTTGAAGCAGCTTTTCCAGCCCTATCCAAACACTTTCTCATCATAAGCCACCTTTTAAGTAACTGAAAACCCCAACTTATTCAATATATATTTTATTTACTGATGCAGCATAAAGTCAAAATAAAAAACACCAGCTAGTATACCATAATCTAGGTTTTCAATAACATTCTTACAGAATTTGATAAGGTTTGCCAAACAGATGGGCTCATGACTAAATCCATGCTAATTAATACTGAAGTATATACTGGAATCTGTAAAAATTACTGACAAAAAGGACCCTTTTCAATCATATTTTTTATGCTACGGGTTATTCTTATCCACTTGAAATTGTGATCATCAGCACTGTGCCTTGCTTTTGAAATCAGGCTAGCAATGGGTTCTTCTAGACTTTTGGGATGAAACAGTCTGGCAACTTCTAACTGATCAACATTTGAGCTTGAAACAACATTCAATATCTTACCAATGCACTTAATATTGTTCTAAAAAAATAAATAAATAAAATAAAAATAAATCAAAGTGTAGGTGCACTACTGGTGCCAGCCAAATCAAAAGGTGAACCAATGCATAGAATAATGCTAAACCACCAGTGCTAGGAAAACATGGAAAAGGACAATTTATTCAATAACAAATGGCCAGAAAGACAATAGTAGTTGAAGCAAATAAAATTTTTCATCCCACTATCAAATGATCTGGGACTTCATCAGAATAAATTCTAATCTATGTATTCAGCCTATTTATTAATTCCTCACCAATCACATGACAAATATAATCAGTTGACTAGTGTCCATTTAACAGCAATAAAGTAATAAAACTAACCAGTTGAAATAGTACATGTGCTCTATAGCTTTGCCATTAAAATACCTTAAATCATAATAACTATTTAAGCAATAACCCGTGTCTAGGTGTGGGTAATGCTAAATTACCTAAGACAACCGTGGGTAAATCTAGCATTACCCACACCCATACATGGGTTATTGCTATTATACAATGACATTATTTAAGAAAAAAATACTTACTTTTCTTAAATAATGCATTTGTATAATACCTGCGTGGTGTCCTTCTGTGGTTTTCCGCTATCCTGGGGCTTTTTCTGATGTACTGCGCATGTGTATGCTTACGCAGTACATCAGAGCTGTGTAGAGTAAGCAACGGAGAAAGGAAGATCTCTGTTGCTTTTTTAAAACTGTCTCACTATGTTAAAGGAGTTTAAAATAGCAATATATCTTTAAAAAAGCAACGGAGAAAGAAAGATCTCTGTTCCCTTTTTTAAAGCTATCTCACTATGTTAAACAAGTTTAACATTGTGAGATATCTTTAAAAAAAGCAACGGAGAAAGGAAGATCTCCGTTGCCTTTTTTTTTTTTTTTAGGATATCTCGCCATGTTAAACATATAACATAGTGAGATTACAGCAACAGAAATCTTCTGTTCTCCATTGTTACCTAATACAAACCAAAAAAATCAAGACGTATACCAATGGAAAATTCCAGGCGATCGGACCATCTTCCATTAGTATATGTTGTATTTACAACGGGCATGCTGGTTGGGCTGCCCAATCAGCATGCACATTTTGGAATACTAATCGGCAGTCATTGTATAATTGAAAATACCAATCACAGAATGATAATATTTTACAAAGAACCAGAGTTATAGCATAATATTGAATATGATGATAATATTGTTTCTCACAATAACTATCTAGCCTGGGCAATGTGACTATTTGAAGGGAAGACAAATTGCATATGACTGGTGTTTGTTTGGTAATTTCTTGAAGAAACACCAGGAATGGTCAGCCACTACGGGAGTGGTGCTCTAACACCCAGATAGCTTTTGATTTGGTTGATTTTAACTTCTTATTTGAGACACTCAAAGACAGAAGAATTGGAGAAGGATTTCCCAAGTGTGTGTACATTTAATATATCAAAACCTCCATTTTGATGCTGTGATTAATGGTGCAATATTTGCACTGTGTTTGATTCACAGAGATACCAGTCTGGATTATCAACTGTCTCACAGAATCTGGTGGTTATTTAAAAGGTGACACATAAGGTATATAATTTATCCATTCCAAGGAGAACAGAGTTATATAAAAAAAAAACAGCTTTTAAGGTCTATGCAAATGATTGCAGTTTATTACATGAAAATATGGATTCCACTTTACCCCTTTTTTTGGAGAATTTTGAGAGATTCAGAAAGGTATCTGGGTTATGTAATACTATAAAACAGTTCATATGGGTGTGTAATGTGTTTAATACAGTAAAGAGACAACTAAAGGGCAATGATAATCAATATAGCTTGTGTAATTTACAAACTCTGGACTGCCAGACTCACCATGATTCATTTACTGTGTACTTTGGAGCATCTCTGGAGATGTAGCCAGTAATAAAGAACTTTCATGAAGCAGGAAATCACTTTGAAGAAGTGGTAGATCAATGTGCAAGGAAGAAGAGAAGGGATCTGCAAGAAATATAGACAAAGACAAGTAGCTAGAGCTCAACTAGAAAAGTTGAAGCTATCACCTGAGTGCTTACTGCTAAATAGTTACAATAGAATGAAGTACCAGAGGTGACTGCTTAAAAGGATGTCATGTGTTTGGGGCCAACAATGAGGATTGTTCATCTTCAGAGCTATACCTTTTTAACATACTTTACTGTTACAATCATTTTCCATATACATCTGATAAATATTAGAACTACTCAACAGTTTTAAAAGATATTAATATTATATTTAAATTATGAAAAAAGCATGTTACCTTTGTACCATAATGTAGTAAGATCTAAATGCATATGAATATGTGTACGAGTCAAGAAAATATTTCCTTATTCCTGATTACATCATCACATTATCCAGGAATACTTTATTTATAGTCCAATACAAGAAAATATAATATCTTGAGCAAACCATTGCTTATATGGCTATTTCTCAACCACTTCACGTCTTTGTATTTTAAAAAAGGTTTGTCACCTTCTAATGAAATCAGTAACAGAGTAAGAAAGACCATCTATAGTAGAAGCACAGCATGACATTTTTCAACTTAGAATATAAATCCCAGCAACCAATAAGATGAACTCCAAACCACAAGTCTGTTCACTTTGCCTTCAAGGCAGAAAACAAAGCCCAAATTGCTTCCATCAAATGCTTTGAAATATTACAGAGACTATAAGATACTGCACACAACAGTCACCCAGACAACAAAACGCCATCATCTGTCTTAACCTAAATGTGAAGCAAAGCCATGAATTATCTCCAAATTTCCAAAACAGTTACACCAGTGATGAACAACAGCACTCCCATTTTATCATCACCCAAGTATTAAATTTACATAATGTCCTATAAACTAATTCAGCAAAACCATGTGTCAAAGGAAAAAACTTCAAAGACCAATTCACGCAAGGTTCAGATATGGCGTTTAATTACTTGCTGCAAGGAGACAAAAACATGCAAATACAGGATTTTGCCTAACTACTAACAGGAAGTATGCTCTTCTTATACTGTTCTACAAAACGTTGCTTTCTATAGTTGACGTAATTAAACACAACTTTCTGTATAGTTTTACAAAATATAATTGTAATATCGGTTTCCCTTCTTTAGAGATGTACAGCCCCTTTTCGAGAATTGCTCCTCGTTTTACCCATCTTTGTTTCTCAACTTGCGTAGTGAGTGTCTGCATTGCCTTTAACATTTCTAAGTCTAAAATCTCAGAGGGTTGTAGTTCTTCATTCAAAAGAAATACTTCTGAAGCTGCCTGCTTTGCAGCTGTATCAGCTCTCGTATTACCTTTTGAAATCCTATCCTGTTGCTTGGTATGAGCTGTGCATTTACAAATTGCTACTTTCTGAGGTAACTGAATAGATTCTAAGAGATCTAGAATAAACTGTGCATGATTAATAGGTTTGCCAGTAGATGTTATCATTCCTCGGTTTTTCCACTGTTGCGCAAAAACATGTACAGTAGAAAAAGCGTACTGGCTGTCAGTAAAAGTGTTCAGAAATTTACACTTTGCTAAGGTACATGCCCGTGTCAAGGCAATCAATTCTGCTGCCTGTGCAGATAAGTTGTGTGGTAAAGGTTTTGCTTCTATAATGTCAGTATCAGAAACTACTGCATATCCTACTAGGTTCTGTCCTGCAGGACCCCTTTTGCACGAGCCATCCACAAAGTATGTCACCTTGGCATCATTCAAGGGGACATCCGTGAGATCTTTTCTAGGCAGTGTCTTTTGCTCAATCACCTGCAGACAGCAGTGTGGTGTGCCATGCAACTACTGCTTGTACACAGTGAGGTAAAGACCGTGCCACTGGGTCTAGTTGTGATGAATAGTAAGCAATAGGGCATTGCTTGTCCCCATGCTGCTGTGTTAACACTGATGTCATATAACCTTGATTACAATCTACAATTTGGATAAAAACGTTTATGATAGTTTGGTAATCCCAGAACTAATAATGACGCTATTAACTGTTTCAGTTTGCAGAAAGCAGATTCTGCTTCTGGTGTCCATTGTAACAAGTCCTGTGCTGCCAAAGGCTTTTTATATATCAGGTCAGTCAGTGGTGCAGATTCCAAGGCATAGTTTGAAATCCAGCTCCGGCAAAAATTAGTCGTACCCAGGAAGGACATCATTTCCTTCTTGGTAGTGGGTGTTGGTGCTTGTAAAATTGCTACTTTTCTGTCCTCATCTAATGTTCTACCCTCTTTGGATATTACATATCCTAGGTATTTAACTTGTTTTTTCCACAGCTGCAGTTTATTTTTGTTTACCTTATGTCCTTCAGTGGCTAAAAATTGTAATAGCGCTATGGTATCTTCTTTGCAATCTTGCTGGGTGGAGGCCGCCAGCAGGATATCATCAACATAAAGTAAAATCTGACTGCCTCTTGGTGGGGTAAATCCCGCCAAGTTGCTTGCCATTTCTTGTGAGAATATTGTCGGACTTTCACAATATCCCTGTGGTAGTCACGTATATGTATACCTTTTCCCCTGAAATGTGAATGCAAACCAATACTGGCTGTCAGGGTGTATCGGTATCGAAAAGAATGCATTGCTGATGTCTACCACAGAAAAATATTTCTGTTGAGGTTTTAAATCATTCAACAGGGTGTGTGGGTCCGGCACTGTAGGTGCCCTCGGTATTACTGCGTCATTTACAGCTTGTAAATCTTGGACCATACGCCATTCTCCATTTGCTTTCTTAACATTTAATAAGGGTGTGTTACATGGTGAATCGGAAGACTCCACCAGTACCCCTTCCTTAAGTAAAGCTGCTATAATAGGTTTGATTCCTACCTCTGCATCTTTTCTTAAGGGATACTGTCTTTTTTGTGGTATAAATGCTGACTTTGGCGTGATAGTAACTGGTCCCGCTGTATGAATAAGTCCTACATCTGACTTTCCTGTTGACCAGAGAGTTTCTGGTACATAGAGAGTTTCTGGTACATTCTGTAAGGCATTCTCTTCCTCCTAATCAGCTGTCCTTGCTAGACTGCAAGTGCACAGCTGGGTGGGTCTGAGTTATCCAATTCAGCCTCTGTATTTGTATTCCTTGTTCTGACAGTTCTAATTCTGTCTGCCTTTCCCATCTCGTAACTTTTTCTCCTAAGTCTGCCCAGTCTATGTTTCTGTCCTTGGTTAAGCTAACATGTAGTAATCGATTAGATTTATAAAGTGCAAAGAACTCGTGGGGCAATGAACAGCTGGCTACATTGTTTCCTTCCATGTCCCAGTACAGATTACGTAATATCAATCAGTTTGCATGATTTTTAAACAATTCTTGCTCATATTCTTCATCAGGTCCTGGTGTGTTACAGTAATACAGAGTACAGTGCAACAGGTGCTGTTTGTCAATGTCAAGGGAGGGGAACTTACTGATGGCTATATTCTTTAATTCTTCGGTCACAGTCCCTGGACCAGTCATAACCAAGTTCTGACTGTACCAATAAAACACTTCACCTTCCGATTGCACTGCAAAGGTATCAATTTGTCGCTGTGCTTCCATACCCTGCATGGTCAGAACTACTGCTATACCAAATAGCTGCATAAAGTCTCTGCCCAAGAGGTTTACTGGGCATTTTGCAGAAACAACAATTTTGCTTTTCTGGGTCAATCCTGAAACAGGATCAGTTATTGCGATGCCACAGGAGAGGCGCACCTGGTACAGCTGTCCATTAGCTGCTTTTACTAGTATATAATCAGGTGACTCTGAATTTTCTAGCAGTTTGGAGTGATGTATCAGGGGTCGTGATGCCCCTGAGTCGCACAAAAATTTAACCTCCCTCCCTTTCTCCATTATCCCCTTCTAGTGATTCCTATCATATAGTCAGTCCTCACCCTCCTTGTCTTCCGTGGTTGCCTTCTTGTTTTTCTTGCAATCCCTTGCCAAATATCCCTTTTTACTGCATTTAAAACATTCACCCCTTTTCTTTCGCCCTTCAAAGTCCTCTGATCTCTGATCAGATTGCTTGTTTCCCTGGGCATTTCTCTTGCCCTTTTTCCTGGACTGTACTACATAAACTTCTGCTCTATCTTCTACAGAAAATAGTTGGGCTTTCTTTTTCTTTTTGCTATTAAAATGCCTTTCGGCATGCCTAGCATATTCAAGTAATGACTGTAACCGGCTTGTACGATGATCTACCATGTGTTTTGTAATAAAACTGCTTATGGGTGCAATACTGCCTTTCAAAAATGTATTCTTTAACTGCTGTTCATATGGGGAATCTTGTGTCTGATTTTCAGGAACCTGCATTCCACAGTGGTTTTTAAAACACTCTAATAGTCTGGCATAATATCTGTCAACAGTTTCACCTTCTTGTTGGATGCATTGATTAATGCAAGTCCAGTCTGCCCTAGGCTTCCATTTCTCAAAGATGCGGTCTGTAAGACCTTTTACTCCGTTGTCTAGCTCTGCGCTGCTATGTGGGAGGGGTCTGTGTGCAGCGTCATGGGGATTCCAGTTGCCACTAATCGTGTGCCAATCTGATCCCACAATTTGTCTAACTACTTTTTCTACCTCTTCTCCGTTTAAATTATAACAGCCTCATTCCTTGTAAATCTTCTGAGAACTTTCTAAAATGAACTTTTGGATGGGGAATTCCCTCAGTGGCTTTCCGGATATCTTCTGAAGTCCAGGGTCTATACACTAGAATAGTTGGATCCTGACCTTCTTGCCCTGGCCTGAGGATGAGGTACTTCTATAAGTGGGCATATTTCTTCTTCACTCATAGATCGGGAATTCCTAACCATTTGATATAACTCAATGTCTCCTTTTGAGCTACCTGCCTGTGTTCAAGACCTGGTCTCGATGGGATCTCTAATAAACGGTTTTGCTCTTGTAATGTCTCTATTTTCAGTGACAACAGGATATTGTGGCGGTAGACTAACCTGTTCACTTGCTTCGTATTCTGGTAAGGGAGGCGGAGGGGCCAACGCTATCACTAAGTTATTGTCCTCCTTCTCTAAAAACATCACTTTTGAATTATTATTCTTTTGTTCCCTACAGTTTACCTCCTCAATCCACCTGTGTGCCTGAGGAATTCCTAAGTGGCGTTGCTTTTTTACCCGACCTTTGGAATCGGTTTTGAGCTGTTTGACAAGTTTGACAAGTGAGGCTTTTTCTAATTTACCGTCGAATTCATACTTATTAACCCATTTTGAATAGTATTTAATATTATCAGCGTACTGCGACTGCATGTATTTTGCATCTTCGGTTAACGGTGGATTTTGGGGTCTTTTTGTGCAATTATTACCCGTAACCTCTCTTATTTTTAACGTGGTACCACGGTTTTTGTTATAGTGTCTTCAGAATGACTACCTACCTACTTTGTTTTCCCTGCTCTATAACAAGATAGTAATCTTTTCTGTCCCTGACTTGTAAAAATACAGTCTTGACAAAAACAATACAAATCTAGTCCCTGATCTAAAACAGAAAAAAGTAGTTTCACCTTACCTGAGCCTTCATGATTGATCACCTGGTTTGTGAAAACCCGTCCTTCAGTCGCAGATCAGAAAGTGGCTGGCCTCTTTTGTACGACAATTCAGTCAGAGGGCTTTTCAAATAAGAACCACCAATGTGGTTTCAAGCCACCTGGCCCGTCTGATCCGAGGCGAAGTGAGGGTTTCCGGTTCGAAGGACCAATCTGTCAAAGGAAAAAACTTCAAAGACCAATTCACGCAAGGTTCAGATATGGCATTTAATTACTTTCTGCAAAGAGACAAAAACATGCAAATACAGGATTTTGCCTAACTACTAACAGGAAGTATGCTCTTCTTATACTGTTCTACAAAATGTTGCTTTCTATAGTTGATGTAATTAAACACAACTTTCTGTATTGTTCTACAGCAGATGTTACTCAGATTTTCTGCTGACATGACTGGATTTATGAAAAACATTTGAGAAAAACAACCTGACCTTGGGGGCTTTAGCCCGCTACAAGCTTCTATTGTGTAGTTCTAATAAATGTGTTACATTTCAAGGTACTTTTCTAGCTTAGACACAAGTAAACGCTGATTGCAGTTCATATTTTCACGCAGTCTTTGTTCTTATTATCAATAGCTTCTGCATCTGTGTATTTTCTCACAGCATAAGCGGAACTCCTTGTCTAAATCTCATAACATTAATACAAGTGATACATCTATTTATTATTTTCCTGACACAAGCAGAAATTATCTGCTTCCCTGTAAATTTCCAGAGCATAAGCAAAGATTATAACTGCGCATATTTCATGACAATACAAGATTGGAAAGCTTCTGCAGTTTGTACAGATTTATGCAGTGTGAAATAGAATAAATGTGTTAACCCTTTTCAAACCTTAAATGCACTAAGCATATTACTAATACATACACTAATACATATTTTTCTAACAGCATGAAATACATACTAATTTATTAAACCAAAGTTACAACAAATATACAGAATATTTCACATCTTTTATAATTCATCCAGCAGGAAAATTCTTAGGTTCACAGGTATGCACTAGGCAATCAGTCTGTAGATCATTACAAGCCTAGTCAAAAATCCTATTCAGAAGTTCCCTTCACCCTCAAAAAGAGTAAGACAAGGTAGACCAGGGGAAAATGTGAGGCTTTTCATCCAGTTAACTAGTTTTACCTTGAAGGTCACAAGGGCCATACTCTGTTTGACATGTAAAAGAAATTTGTTCCAGACATGAGGGATACATTGAGATGTGAATCTAACATACCAAAATGTGTTATCTACTGATGATTTGGTTCCATTAACCTGGTATTTGAGATACCATTTGTTCTTTGAAGGAATAGGAGAGCAAAGGTGGTTGGATCATCCAAGGCTTGAAAGGCTAGACACAGATCTTCATGGAAAAGTCTATAAGAGACTAAATAAAATAGAAGGCTGCCTGTGTCTTCTGATATCCAACATTTTTGAGGCTGGGAACTAATCTTTTTAGTTATGAATCCCTGAGGTATCATGAGCTGATTGATATGTTTAGACAAATGCATGCCAAAAGGTCCATTATATTCAATAATGGGTCTAATGACTTACGAGTAAAGAGAATTAAGACTTTTGTGGATATAGTGGAGATGTTTCTAAGAATTATATAAGCCAGATAGAGTGTTTCCTGAATTAATCCTTACACTAAACTAACCATTAACCAAATTAACCATATATTTTTTCACATTTAATTTGAGACCACTGTCTTTGCAGAACGTGTTACCATGGTCTAACATATGGTGCAGCAATTGGAATCAGTGCTAAATCAAACTCTTTCTCACAGTTTATATGTCCATAAACTTAGATAGCCATAGCCCATGAATGTTGGTATGAAGTTATGAGAAATAGGTACCAAATAGGATAATGACCAGTACAGAGCAATGTGATACTCCACTGGCAACTTTTTTCTTTTAGAAATGGCATCTGCAACTCTAACTACATATTTTCTCTCACACACAACCAGTTAGTTACCCACCACACAATGTACTTCAGATTTGTAAGTCTGTCAGTATCTGCATATTCAACTTCATCCCTTAAACATTTCCATTAAATTTGAATTCTCATGCCATGCATTTATTTAAAATTAACTGCATTTCTGAATATTTGCCCATTCATTTGCATCACAGATAGTTCAGAACTGTGAAACCAGATGTAAGCAGTAAAGCCAAGCCTCTGCAAATAAAACAAAAATTCTGAGCAAGTGGAGTGGCATACAAGTCAAAAAGACATTCAAAGTATAACATTTCACCATAGCTTTGCTGCAAAAATTCTGTTAATGACTCATGTAAACCAATGGCTACCAAAACTAACTGCATATGTATTAATTCTATTTACTAAAAAATGCAAATTAGATTCTTAAAGATAAAAAATCAAAATGAGACTACTTAATCCTAGACAAAATTGAGTCTAAACTGTACTAATTAAATCTTATTAATTATGAAAGGAGTAAGTCTGGCTTGTCCTGAAAACTTGAAAACAAATATCAAACTTTTGAATAATGTCTTGGGGATCCATACTTGCCCCACTGTTGTTTTTCAATGTTTATTAACAAACTAATCTCTGCATTCCCTAAACTTCCTATCACTCTATATGTAGATGTCATGGTTATTCTCCCATCCAGTCCCTTACATTCAGCTATTCAAACCCAAATTCAGTTTGACCTCCACACTCTTAATTCTTGGTTAAGCAACTATAAACTACTCTCAATGGTGCCCTAACAGAAACAATCAGATTCTTTAAATACTTAGGTTTATGGCTTGACCAGTCACTTAACTTCCAAAGCCACACTGAAAATACTAGGAACAAGATATATATTTTTTATTCAGGTCCTGGAGACTCTCTCTCTCCATACCACGTACAGTTACAAAAGACAAAGTAGTCCTCCTTGCTAAACTTGAACAGAGGCTTCTCCCATCATTGCCACATCCTATAAAAACTCATTCACTCTACAGTCCACTGAAAACAAAGTCTGCTGATTAATTTCCAATTTGGCTCCCTGTACACCACTGTATCACCCTCTTCAAATATAAATTGCTGCCAGTCTCCTACAGAGTTGGGCTATTCCTAGGTTCTCTTTTTTTCTAAGTACTTCAGCCAGGTGCCTTTCCACATCTTGCAGCCAAATTCCATAATAAAATCGCCTGTTACAACCTCCTCAACCACTTCCATCTAACTTTCTCACTCTAGACACCCCAGACCAAACTGCACTGCACTGATCATTCCTTCTCCATTCTAGCACCCACAATCTGGTAATCCCTCCCCTTCACCTAAAAGAATTCTCCTCTTTCCCAGCATTCAGAAGTCAAAATACACTTATACAGTCTGTTGGTGCTTTTCTACTGGACACATAACCTCCCTCCATACCTGCATCATTTCTACTTACACTCTCAGTCATCAAGTGCTGCTTCCCTCTCATATTTACTAATAAAATTAATTTACATTTTTTTTTACTCTGCTAATATTTACAGATCGTATCAATTGTATATTGGATTATTTGCCTTCTGTGATTTCTTTGTGAATCCATAATGTTTTATTTTTTGTGAATTTCTTCATCTGAGATGTGCCTACAAATAGTCCATTGTGATCAGTGTATATCCTGGTAAGTAAACAAACAAACAATCTTTGAATTTTTTTTTTTTTTTATTTTAAAAACAACATATCAACTGAAACATGTTTCATACATGTTTAAGAAAGCTCTTTTAGAAAACAAACAAGTAACTAATTCATACAGTAGGAAACTCTATAGTGCCTAATATTTATTCAGGCTTCATCTCAGAAGTTTTACTTATCCTTTGCCTCTCTTGGTATGTTTAGTTATCATCAGCTTGTCTCAAGTGATGAATAATTCCTTTCCATGCAACCATAATTCCTATTTATGCTGTCTACATAAGATGCAGTATCTTCTAATGCGTTGAAAACCTTGGTTTCATTTGGTAGGAATATTTGGCTATGTAAAGGAGTTTCAACAGCAAAAAACATGGCATCAGATGCACTCTACCAGCTTCTGGAAAGTGAGTCCATATATGGCACAAAGAAACTATATCGGATGTAAGGCAAAGACAGAAAATAAAGATGATGTCAGACACCCTTTATAAGGGATGCCAGCAAGAACCAGCTCACCAGTCCACAAGACATAAAAAGGAGATGGAAGGAGTATTTCCAGCAGATTCTGAATGAAGAAAACCCCACAGAAGTTGCACTACCACAGACATGGCCTTCGATGAGAGAAGAGAAGAAACCTACCATAAAAGAAAGAACAGCACTAAGGAAAATGGAGTCAGGGAAAACAGCAGGCTATTATGAGGTCTCAGTAGATATGATAAAGATGCTGGGTGAAAAAGGGTAGAAATGGCTCCTGAGGGTACTCATAGCAGTGTGGATTTGACTGGAGAATAAGCAAGAACAAAGGGAACATTCACAACTGGGCAGCACAGAAGTATCAAACTCCTGCCAAATTACATGAAAGTTTTAGAGGGGGTGACTGATAAATATTCAGAGTAGTAGAAAATAAGATGGGAGATGAGCAGTACAGACTCAGATCAGGATGCAACACAAATGACCTGAGGTTGACAGTGAGACAGATAGTTGAGAAGAGGAGAGAGTCAAACTGGGCATTCCTAGACCTGGAGAAAGTATATGACAAAGTGCCAAGAAAGTTGATTTGTGTATTCCTGCAGTGGTTAGAAGTCCAGAAACATTGGTATAATTATTGCAAGCTGTGTACAAGGACCTAACGACACAATTATGAATGGCATTTGTTTCACAGAAGGGTTCTCAATGAGAGTTGGTGTGCATCAGTGTTCAGCTCTGAGTCCATGGCTGTTTGCACTGGTGATGGACTATATTAGCAAACAAGTCAGAAGAGACAAAACAACAAGGTTGCTGTATGCAGAGAGTGTGGCACTACAAGCAGACTCTGAGCAAGAACTTCAGCAAATTATAGGGAAATGGAATGCAAAACTGAAGGCACATGGGATGAAGCTGAGTACAGTTAAGACAGTTGTAATGGCAGCAAATAGGGGAAATCACAAGAAGCTAAAACTGAGATGGAAGGGAAAATAGTGGAACAGGTAAATGGCTTCAAGTATCTGGGAGGGATGGTTGAGGAGAAGAAAAGTCTAAATGAGGACTTCAAAGCTAGAATTAGAGGGGCTGAAGCCAAGTGGCACAGAGAGTCAGGTACAGTACATGACAGAACAAAGCTAAAAAAGGTGAAAAGTACAGTGAACAAAACAATGGTGCAACTAGTATTACTGCATTGTACAGAAACCTGGGCAGTAAAGACCAGAGCAGTTGTGCAAGCTAGAGGTAAAAGGGATGAAGCACTGTGAGACAGGCAAAGAAATGAGGACATAAGAGCAGAAGCCAAAGTAGCTCCAATTGCAGAAAAGGTCATAGTAAACAGATTATGTTAGTTTGGGAACATGTGCAGAACAGCAGAAGACAATCTGGTAAAGAGGTTTTGAGACAAAAAAGAAGAAGGCAAGAGGAAACAAGGGCATCCAAGCAAAGAGGTGGACTTGCAACATTTGGTCATAAGTGTTAAAGAAGGCAGGAGAGGGGCACTGAACAGAGACAGATGTCAACAGTTCACATGATACCCTGACCCCATGTGGAAAATAGAAGAAAATGGTTTGTGGTGGTGATGATGATTTTACATCTCGAATGATGAAATATATAAGCTGCAATGTTATTCATTTCAAATGCTTACTTTTTCCCCCAATATTCATTGTAAAATCTGATATTGTATCCAAATTTAACTGATGATTTTGAACAACCTATTTTATTAAACAAATCCACTTTCAAAATAATCAATTTCACAATTATTATAGATCTTGGAGGAGCTTCTGGCTTGGTAGATTGTTTAACAAATGATCTATGCATGTTATCAATCCTAAAAGAAAACACTTCCAGTAAATTCAAGACACTACGAAAGCCAGGTGGTTAGCAAGCAGACCATATTATTTGCCCTATTTTTTTCTCGTACTCCACATGTTCTTAATGTTTTCCCCCATTTCTTATTTTTGAAATCATCTAATTTTTGCAATAACCAATTATTTTCTTTCAAGAGAAATTCAGTTTGTACATTCTCTTTGCTTTCCAGTTAGTTACTTTTTAGTAAGAAAAAGTCAATGTCTTTAATATATTGTATGTTCTTAAATATGAATTCCCTGTTACTGAATCATATTGTTTCAGAGGGTCTATGTCGATGATTTGTGTGTGCTTATTTTTTGCAAGTCAAACTGGATGCTTACAGGAATGTTACTAAGCCACAATTATTTCAATTAGTTGTCAAACTAGGCACAAGAAAATTCTTAAAAGGATATGTCTCCTTATTTATCCAAGTGTTATCAAATTTTCCCGTCATACTTAATGATTATCTGAAAAGCATTGGCCATCTTGGATTGAATGTCCACTTTTATGTATTTTTTACAGGTTGACTGACGAGACCAATAAGGTCTTGTGAAGCAAATAGGGAGTTGATGGGTCACTTGGGGGGCAAATAAATTCACCTTTGGAAGATGACAGTTGTTTGCCAACTGCCAGAAAACCCTCTTGCTTAACCTCCATTCTCAGTTCACCAGCAGTGGTCTGCTCAGGCTGCTGGTTACATTGTAGTAATGTGGGGGTAAATTCATTGCTTAAAGTTCCAGACTGGACTCTGCTAGTAACTCAGACTGTATCACTAATGTGGTTGCATTTCATGCCCCCCTGTTATTATATGATCCAAATGATTGTGATATTGTCCATTTTGAGCAGTGGGATACCTAGTTTCCATTGACTGTTAAAGGCCTTGTGAGCTAACAGGTCTGCTAGCTTTTCTCACAGGATGATAAAAAAGGATGAGGAGGGATGAATATCACTGAACTAAGAGCAAAACCATGTAGGAATTCAGTGCAAAGTCCGAAACACCTGCCATCAGAGCTTGGGTAATCTCTTGGCAGGCAGAATTGTTTCATTTCACTTTTGCGTATCTCATCCTCCCACTGTGCAAATTTCCTCTACATGCAGGAAAGCACTGCAGATTCCATGTCAATAAGTTACATGCATTGACACATTGACACAAAGATAATCTTAGGAATCACAGTCTCTCTCACATATGCAGTTTAGCTTGTGAGGCCATAAGTATGAACAAAGCCATGAATCCCAAAGTCTTTAAAAAGTCTCTGTCATCATGAGGTTCAAGCAAAATTAGGAGACTAGGGTGAGGTATCTGTCTTTTGGGAAGTAGTAGTTGTACTCTCTCATTTTCTGAAATACTCATAGAAATGCATGTTTTTTCAGTTCCCTCTCCAGGACCTTACCTGATTGCTCCTCTAACATCATCCAATTTTACCATCCATTCTGCAAAATGAATGACAAATATGCTCAGGCTAGATAGGAACCCTATAGCCCATTCATTCATACCTAAGAATCTTTACTAGGATTCTTTTTCCCAGAAGGAGACTGATGGTAGAGATCAGGCAATTTCCACCACTAGGTGAAATGGGATTGTCTATAATTTGCCATTACAACTGAACTTGCAGAGAAAATCATCTATGTATAGGTAGATGTGGATCCCTTTTAGAATGAAAAGGCTACGTCAGAGGCCAGGCATTTAGTAAGTAGCCTTAAAGCAGAAGGGAGCCCAAAAGGACAAAGAAACAAGTTGGCAACATTTGGGTATGACTGAGTCTTAGAATTTTCATGAGGTCCTTATAAAAGGATATGTGCAAATATTTCAGATTCAGTGTGATCAAGGATACCAGCTGTACATGTGTGTGT
Organism: Protopterus annectens; assembly: GCF_019279795.1. Taxonomy (NCBI): domain Eukaryota; kingdom Metazoa; phylum Chordata; order Ceratodontiformes; family Protopteridae; genus Protopterus; species Protopterus annectens. The sequence goes on along the minus strand of NC_056750.1, from coordinate 487,283,823 downwards.
GTGTGTCTGTGTGTGTGTGTGTATGTATGTATGTATGGTGTTACTTTATCAAGCACTATCTGCTTTGTAGACCGGAAAAAATTACTGGGAGTAGAAACCCAGACCTTTTTTTTTCTGTTCTGGCATCTACTGAATGAGAGGCAAGGCCAGACACAGCTGCTATTCTGGTGCCAGGGACTCTCCAGTAAATTTGGAAAAACACTCAAACTGTATCATGTACCTTTCCTTTATGGTGTTCAACATCTAGCTGTCCAGTGTTATCTTGATATAGTACAGAACCTTGATTTATTACAGTTACAGGGGGAGGCTCAATGTGAGACATGTAACTATGCATTAGCAGGCAATTCTATGCAAATGAGGGGAATGATAGTGAATCCCAGTTTTCCCCAGCATGCTAGTCAGGTCCCAACAGTGTAAGAGTATGAATAGCTTGGTGCAAGCCTAGGAGTTAGTTGACATCATGGGGGTGTCTGTCAGGCAGACTGTAAGTGGATTGGAGCCCTGTGGCACAGGTTTGCTCCTAGCTAAGCAAGGGGATGTGTCTAAGTCTGCCTAGCACTCTTTACATTGCCTAAGCAGGTGTATATGCCGTGCACCGGGTTTTAAAGGAAAAAAAAAGTTAAACCAGGAAATAGCAGTTCTGTGCACATATGAGCACTGTGTTTGCACTGTGCACCCCCGGGCTTAAACAGGAAGGCAATGTGAAGGGAAAACAGTAGTAGGAAGGTAATCTAGGAAAACTAGCATAGCTGGCAGGTGAAATTTATCAGAATCAGCCAATTACATAAGCAGCAGACCAGCCCAGCCCAGAACACTACTATAAACTATGCAAACACCTTCCCCTCTGTTTTTTTCCCCACACACTGCACCACCGGTGTATACAAGTTGGGAACTTTTAACAAACAAAACAACAAAATGATAGGGGCTGCAATAGCTATCATACAACTTGCGGAAGAGGCTGAGGGTGGTGAAGATGTAAATGCTGTCGACCAACCCACAGTGAGGAGACAGAGAAGAAAGTACAGACCCAGGGTAACTTACCAGGGGCTACATGAGCTGGAGATAGTGGAGCACTATAGGGTGGACAGGGACCTCTTAAAGCTGTGCCAGCCACACCTGACACACAGAACTAACAGAAGGGAACGCATCCCAGTGGATACCAAGAATTATGTAGGCCTAAGAATACTAGCTACAGGTACCATCCAAAACCAACTGGGAATCTCTCAGGGATCTCACAGGCATCAGCATCCAGTGTACTCCACCAGTTCCTTGATGCCATGTCAGCACGTGTCGGTGAGCGCGTAAATTTCCCCAACACCCATGAGGCATTGGCCAGCAATATGCAACTGTTCCACCAAATTGCAGAATACCCTGAGGTAGTGGGTGTTATAGACTGAATGCACATATGCATCAAAGCACCACCCAGTGAGCGGGGTATGGTACATCAACCGTAAGGGCTTCCCCTCCAACTGCCAGGTCGTGTGCGATGCCCAGGGCTTAATAATGAATGTATGCGCTGGCTGCCCTGGAAGCTATTACGATTTCCACATCTGGCATCTGATGCAGCTGTACCAGAGATTTGCCAGTGGGGACATCCCTCACGGTCATCTAATGGGGGATGCTGGATATCCACTGGAGCCGTGGCTGACACCCATCAGAAATGCACACACACCCGAACAAGAACTCCATAATGAGGCACATGCACAGACCAGAATTATAGTAGAGCATGTGTTTTGGATGCTCAAGTCATGGTTCCCGTGCCTGGACACATCAGGTGGAGCCTTCGAGTACTCACCAGCTACATGTACACAAATTGTCATCGTATGTGCCATGCTACACAATATTATCCTGTGGAAACAACTGCAGCAGGAACAGCACAAGGAAGGGCCACACAGCCCCCCACCATTGCCAAGGCCTGCACAGGCACAGAGCGACTCCGAGGAGGAACAACCTGAGCCTGTCCCAGTAGGGAGAAGGAGGCATGCCCAGTATGCCCTGGCCTTGGCAAAGAGGCACCGCATAGCACATACACTGACACAGGAGGGATCCAGGAAATAACACCTCTCTCCGACTCTCACATACAGCAAAAGAGATGTCAAACATGACACTACCTGTGCTCAACCATGTGTAGGGAGTGTACTATGTGCATCCAACATAGGCATCCCTGCAGCACCATCCTCAATACTGGGACACCTACAAGGTAAGTGACTCACACATGCCAGTCAGGGGGATTCACATACCCAACAACAGTCACAGCTAGCAGGACAGGTATAGACAAATGCAAACAAAGGCCGTGCTATGGACTCTGAATGATGCCTATGGGTAACCTCCCCCCAGGCCTACACAGACAGACTATAGCAGGTCAGGCAGTGGGATGTTAATTCTGAAGGGTAGACCTGTAGTACACTGGTATGCCTCTAGTCAGCATGATAGGTTAGAATACAGAATGAAATGAAGTACCTGACATACCAGTACAGTCATAGCAAATGTGTACAAGTATCAGGTGTGCCCCCCATCCTATGTAGTAATATAATAACAGTCAGGTGTGCACCCCAATCCTGTGTAGAAATGGAGAAATAGTCTGGTGTGCCCCCCCATCCTACGTAGAAATGTAGTAACAGTCAGGTGTGCCCCCCCAATCCTGTGTAGACATGTATAAATAGTAAGGTGTGCCCCCCAATCCTGTGTAGGCATGCAGAAACAGTTAGGTGTGCTCCCCCCAACCCTACTTAATTATGTAGTAATGGTCTGGTGTGCCCCCACAATGTGATGTGCACACGTCGTAACAGTCAGGTGTGCCCCCCACAACACTATGTATAAATGTAGTAACATGTATGTGTAGGTCTAATACCAGTGGAGCACAGATGCACAGAGGTGGCTAAGGTAGCAGGATAGGTTGTAGCATCTGCACAATATGCGGGTATGTGTGTGTTAGGTAGGTGTGTGTCTCATATCATGTGAAAGTGGTCAGTATGTATGCATGCTGAGGTAAGCCTAGTGGCTATTGCCCACTACCACTGATGACAGGGACAAGACCTCACAACTGCAGTGCCATATACAATATCCATCAGTATAACACAAGCTAGCAGTAAGCCATTGCAAATGTATGGTGGTAATATGTGTCACCATCTGAAAGACTGACATGGCATAGCTGTTGGTCTACATATACAAGCAGTACACAAGGGAAAGTACCCCAGACAGACAGTATATATTGTGTCACTGTGAAATGGACACACCCTTGGAAATGTACATACAGTTATGCATCACATTATTTGGTCCTGTAATAGGGGATACTGGTGTTGTCTGCCCAAACACTTGCAGATCACAAAGGAGGTAGGACTGATGTATTGTGAAACAGCTGATGTACCTGCACATGCAAGCATAACTGGAATGCCCAAAGCATATCTGTGTGTCAGATGCAAGTAGTGTCCATAGCACACATGCACCCAAGCTCATGCAAACACCACCCACAGGCACCTCTCTGGTCATATCCCTGCTGTGTGGAATGAGTACACTAAGACCCCACCTAGATATGGCAATAGTGGGAGACTGCAGCATGCAGTGCAGGTGTCCCATGCAGGTGGTGTCCCTAGCAGTAGGTAGCACCCTGCCTGCATCCACACCACCTGAGCAAGACTGTTAGGAGGTATTGGCATGAACACTTATCACACCTACCCTGTCACCCCAGGGGAATATACTGTATGGTGGTCTGGGACTGTAAGACTGACAGAATGCAATGACCTGCCACATCTGACATGCAGCAACACCAAATGCCACACAGGCATCTGCCAAAGGCCTGTGTCTCACACGTACTGCCAATGCATGTTATGTCACGGACACCCAAATAACATAACACACTCCACATAAGCCATATGCAAGGCCATGTGGACAAATCACAGTAACATGTCTACCATGTCCCACTGCATAAACTGTGGCCCAACACTAACACATACCTGTGATGGGGCGATACCCTTAGGGAAAGTATCAGAGAATGTATGCATAATGTACAGAAGAGGTTTGAATAATGAGGGGGGGGGCATGGAATGTGCAGGGTTTGACACCAAGCTGTGTGCACACACTGTCCGTGGCTGCAAACACATATATGGGTGGCTACACACCTGCCTGTACACCACAATAGGTTAAATGTCCTGGCCCATGGCCCCTGCCCCTGGCTGACGTTTGTGAATTTGTACAGCTGTGAGACATTGCCACAGCAAGATAAGCCCATAATGTCATGCTGATGGGTGTACAAGTATGGGATCCTCTGCCAGTACTGTATCAAGGTGCTGATCCGGATACACAAACCCAGCACCAGGTATCTGCAGATCCCCCTCCAGAATAGCATAACTTACCATGAATACATAGGTGTCTGCCCACAATACCGGACACAACAGCAGTCACCCTTGTCCCCCAAGACATCACTGTGAGCAGGAATGTCCACCTGACAGTACATGAGGACAGAAAACATCACTGTGTATAACAGTACATGTCTGAATATCCCTGATAATAGCATTACCCTGCAGCTGAAGCAGTACAGACACTATCACCTACAGTACTCACTACCCCCTGCACAGTTTGTCCCCATATTGCCAAATGATCAACAGGCTACCTGTAGGTGTACAACACAAAGGTCTGCACTGCAGTGCAAACTACCTGGACTCTATCCACACATTCAATACAGATGGGCATACTGGGCATGCTCACACACAGAGAAATGAAAGCAATGTCAGTCAACAACATACTGAAAGGACATAGTGGGCATGCTCACACACAAACAAATAAAGGCCATGTCTGCAAACACCAGTGGACCAGACATATCTGGCAGTCGCAGATGTTAGTCCAGACACTCCTCAGTATGCACCACTCATGCTTTGCACACACAGTGGATAGGAATACAGACATATATCTAAGGACAACACAGTATAATAAGCCAAAGGTAGACATACACAGATGTGTGGAAGAGGGTGACTGTGACAAGGAGCCATCCATGCCTGTCCCACCCAGCACACAGCCAAAGGGCCACAACCACATGAGGTTCAGATGTCACTCACTGCAGATACTACCCACCAGTATCTGTCAGCATTACAGAATATGTGGTGCAAGTGCTAGCTGTGCAACATGGAAGTAGTCATCTAGCAGCTGCATACACGTACCTGTGAAATATGACCCTGTGTGTGCCCGCATTTGGTGTGCCAACCTCTAGGTGAATGGGTTATGGCCCATGCACACACACTGCCCTCCCCATAGCTCTACTATGACAAGCCTGCTGTGGCCATCCACTGTGAAATACACCTTTGGGAGAGTTGTACCTCAGTAATCTCCATGGCGCGTCCTATAACTGCGTACTGCTGTAGTGTGATAAACTAGTTAGGTAGGAGTTCCAATCCCAGACATGGCAACTGTGTGTGTGTGTGTGTGTGTGTGTGTGTGTGTGTGCATAGAGAGCAATGCACTTTAGGCTAGTCATACTCAGGCCAATTCAAATGCCCTACTTTGGCAATCCTGCTGATGTCATTCACTGTGAAATAAATTTTTGGGGAAGGAGTATGGCAGCAATCCCAGTGGTGCATCCTATAACAGCATCATGCTGTAGTGTGATACAGAACTCTGGTAGGGGTTCTATTCCCACACATGGCAGTTGTGGATGTTTTGTGTGTGTTTATATGTCTGTGTAGGGAGCAATGCATTTTAGGCTAGTCACACTCAGTACAATTGAAATGCCCTACTTTGGCAATCCTGCTGATGTCATTCACTGTGAAATACACCTTTGGGAAGGAGTACTCCAGTAATCTCCATGGCGTGTCCTATAACAGTGTAGTTCTGTAGTGTGATATACTAGTTAGGTAGGAGTTCTAGTCCCAGACATGACAGGTGTGTGTGTCTGTCATACATATCCTGTGTGGAGGTGGTTGTGAGTGTGTAACAACTGGACTCTATGTGGAGTGGGTTTTGCAAGCTTCTTATATGGTAGGCAAAGTATATATCACAATGTCCACCATTCAGGGATAACAGATGTGAAATAGTTGAGAAGCTGGGATGCAAATCCATGCCCCTAAATATGACATCAGTGCCAGCTGAACAATGTTAGCAACCCTTGTATTACCCAGGAAACACTCTCAACCCGTGTCTCATACATACACACACTTGCCTAGGCAACAGGCGCTATGTTGGTAGTACCCTGCATATTGCCCACTGATAGTAATCATGGTGTGATTGCAGTGGGCTACAGAGGGCATGGCACCCTGTCCATCAGTCCAATAGGCATGTACATGCAGACAGTGCACCTCCCCCATGTTCCCCACTGGACACCTGCAACACCTGTGGTACCATCAAATGTGACCCACAAAGGACATACCATGCCTGAAACACAAGCCTTGTATGGACAGATGCCATTGACACTAGGGAATACCAATATCATGCTATCAATGTAGGTGCAGGGACAACCTGCTGTCCATTAACAGTTCCCTCCACATGAGGCCAGGACTGGCACATCTGATAATCTGTGTGCACAACATGGGCCAGGCAGCCCAGGTACAGTTCCACATGCCACTGTACATGCATGTGGGAGGTGAGCAAATCACAGACACTGTCCATATCATGGACTAAGGAACACATACATGGCAAGCAATGCACAGCATAGGCCACATGCAATAGTCACCCAGGTGACTAGATGGTGAACACAATACCCACATGTGTGGGCAACTCCAGACACTACATCCCTGAGTCTCATGTGGCCTAATGCCAAGGTATGCCCATCACCTAGCCTTGTATAGCCATCTAGTACCATCGACCACAACACACCCGTGAAGCAATGCACCCATGCATTTCAGTACTGGCACCCATGTCTGTGTGCATGGTGTATCATGTGTATGACCACATTCACAACCACTACAACCCCCATTGGTATATTGAAGCATGCTGTCTGATGTCAGACACCTCCACATACCCTTTGCACATATAACCTCCGTATGACCCCTGTGTGCATGTGATACCTGCACAGTACTGTATTGTGGCAATCCCACTAGTGATGAGTTGGTATTCCTGGCCCTACCAAGTGTGTCAATGTGTGTTCGTCCCTGTGAGACTATGGCTGTGTTGATGCTGACACCTGTTCATGCAGACAGGCATGTGTACTACACCTACAACATAGCTACCATATCCCTGTTGCAGATGTCAGTCACCATCACATATACATTCTTAGGGCTCCCCAATATGTAACCTATGTGGTGCATCCAATAACTTCATGGACATGTGATAATACTACACAGTCTTAAGGGGTTTGATACCCTGTACTGGGAGGTATGTGACACACACATGCTTAAGTTTTACTCTCCCATCCTTCCCTGGCTTTTCTGTGCCTCTGTCTGCCTCTCTCACTCCATCTCTGGTGGATGTGGAGACTTTAACCTGCATAGCTGAGGCAGCAGCATGTGTATTTTAAGTGATGCTCAGGATCAGCTGATGGCTTCTGCATGAATTACAACCCTCCCTCTAGCTGATTGCATGTGGAACAGCTGTGGTAACATTCCCATAAGCGAATTGGATGGAGACACATACAAATATCTTGGAACATCATGTTGGTGTTGGGCCTTTCATTCACTGTGAGCAGGAACTCGATCTGTTGTTTGGTGAACAGCATCACAGAGGGATTGGGGATTTACCTCTAACAACATACACTGTGGAAATAGGCCAACACACAGGAGGGGGATGTGCCTGACCTGACTACAGACCAAGTGCTGCTATACTGCATTTGGAGTAATGTTGGTTTAACAGGGTGTGTGTGGATATGGCTGTCCTACATGTTTTCATACCTGCCATGTCAGTGCTATGTTTATGAGGGAACACCCATCTGTAGGGTCATCTGCAGACTGGCCAGTGTGTGGTGCCTTTTGTTTCAGGTGTTACCCACAGAGCACCAATCTTTGAACTGCAGAAGGTAGTGTGAGGACTGCAGGCTGTAGATGGTGACAGCCATGAGAGTTACTGACCTCATATGCCTCTTAGGACATATGTTGCAACAAACCCTGTTACAACAGTAAATGCATGAGGTTATGATAGCAACATGTCAATATCGGCCCTGTGCATGTGCCTTCAGCCACAACCCTGTCAACCTTTGTACATATGTCATGCAGTAAGGGGTTCATATGTGCTCTACACCATAATTAGTGACATCATATCTGATAATAAGCCAGTGAGATATCAGACTGCTACACATGTTATGTATAGTAGGGGTTATATTTGATGACATAACCTTGACATTTTGTGGTTGTGTGTACAGTACTGAGGTCTGTGTACTTATGATGATTGTCGGCAGTGTGTGTATTGTTGTGTACTTTGGCCTGTGTACAGACTGTGGTAGATGTCATTGTTCTTGGTCCTATTCTATCTGATGGTACATGCTGCTCCACGGTATGTTACCCTATTGGCTGACATGTTTGTAGAGCCATACACGTGCATGTCCCATACCACAGTCAGGCATTGGAGCACACTGTGTAGTGGCCCAGTATATGTAGGGTTAGTATGTGAGTGGCACATATGAGGTTGGTGTTGAACAGATAGTCCATATGCTGTAATAATACACTAACTAACTATATGTGGCTGTGGCTGTGTTCACATTGGTTGTGGTTATGTACTTTCACACAGGTATATGTTACTCTGTGCTGTGGCATGCCTGTAGAGCCTGCTATATATGCAGGTACATGTGCATTCCCCCATAGGAAATGTAGGCCAGTGTTGATCCAGTCTGGCTGTAGCCTGCACAGTGCTTTCTTACATGTCTAGCAGCTTAGTGTACTTACCCAGTGAGATTTAATGTCCAGATACTTGCCAGATGTACTGCTGCCGGGCCACCATAACAGTCATGTATGTCAGACAGAGCAGTGGGATGCTGTACAGATGTATGTCAATATCTAGTGGGTAGTATGTGGCCATGGCCCCTCTGTACCAGTGGTTAGTATGTGGCAGGACAGGCAAGGATGTGTGAATGCATAACCTATGGGGGCACATATATACCAGTAGTTATGTCTTATACCCATCTACATGGCTGTTAACATCCACATTGTCAGGACTGGTCCACATGTTTTGCACTAAGGGGTTATGTGTATACCTCTGGACTGTCCAGAGTGTGTCAGACTGTCCATATATATTGCCCATTATCTCTGCTGTAGTCCACAGGAGCATTACATGCTAGCAGTGGTACTATACTATGATGTCTTAGGATGTCTGTCAGTAGCCAATGGCGTACATGATAAAAGCAGATGTGACCTTCCACACACACCATGTCTGTGAAGATACTCCCTATTACAGTAGCAATAGTCTACAAATATACCTGCTATACATACCTGACATTTCCTTGCACTATGATGTTGGGACTACAGGGGCTGAGGTAGGGCTACACTCCATGTTCAGGACATATGGTGAAGATATATGTACATACAATTATCCAGATATCTATATAGACATACACATATACATCCAACGAATTCACCACTATTAGTGTGAATACAACTGAAAAAAAGTCTATACACCAAAAACATGACAAAATGTCAATGGACTTCAGTGAAAAATAAAGTAGCACCCACACTCAAAATTTTATCTTCTTTATTCCAAAACACAGTCAATTAAGTGCTTTCATCCACAATGAATGTGGACTTCATCAGAATAATTACAATTGACTAATACTTTTATATATATTTTTTAGGTGTCAAGAGACCTCATTAAAAACATACCTTACTTTTAAAGGGCCAAGCATGTCAGTATAAACTTGTAAAAAACAATATAATCTATTGACAATGATTGCATTATATTGTTTTTTTACAAGTTTATACTGACGTGCTTGGCCCTTTAAAAGTAAGGTATGTTTTTAATGAGGTAGTGTTGGCGCCTAAAAATATATATGAAAGTATTATTTAATTGTATTTATTCTGATGAAGTTCACATTCATTGTGGATGAAAGCACTTAATCGATTGTGTTTTGGAATAAAAAAGATATAATTTTGAGTGTTGGTGCTACTTTATTTTTCAGTGGAGTCCGTTGACATTTTGGCATGTTTTTGGTGTATACACATATACATATCGACATACATAGATGGATATGTATATAGCTGTACAAATAAACACCCAGATATATACATATACACAATATATGTCTACACATATACAGATACATATGCACATATACTTATGAATATCTGCATATATATTGACAGTAGTAGGTATATCAGAATAGATATGTATGCACACACAGTTATTGATATCTACATATATACCAACATAACTAGGCATATCTGTACACACAGGATGTTCATACATACACGTATATATATATATATATATATAGTTAGATATACACACACACACAAATATATATATATATATATATATATATATATATAGACACACATATATATATATATATATATATATATATATATATATATATATATATAAATATATATATATATGTGTGTGTATGTATGTATATCTATATATACATATATGTATATGGGAGTGCTACAGAATCCTGAAAGCCCAAAGTCCTGAAGACCATCAGGGGTGAGCTGCCTTAAGGTATATGGATGTACATTACGTTACAATCCACCTTGGTTAAATGCAAGCCTACTGCCAGCTGCCATACAGACTGTTCTGTTTGTCAGTGTGCTTGTGATGGTGTCAGTTGTGCCTTATGTAATCGTTACATCCCATTGTGTCAACTGAGGTCTTTACCCCCTAAGGATTGTCTACAGGGTGTAGATAAAGGCTGCTGAACTATACATCTGCATTACTTACTGTTGATTGTTTGGTATCCTGTGGCCCAGTCTGCCTTTACTTTTGTACTACTTGATGACTTTGGCCTGGACAGCAACATTTGTTAACTTTTCCAGACTACTGTATTAGTATAACTGTTTCACAGTTGCATTACTCAGTTTATATGGATGTCTGTGTCTAAATAGCTATACCACATGGCATATACAACTGTAATAGTTCACAAATAAAGCTTTCCCACTTATGCAAACTTGTGTGTGGTGTTATATCATTTGATTTCTTTGTGGGTATATGTTGCAGGCAATGACTGTCATTTGTATGGGTGGCTCATAGAGTCTCCAGTTGGAAAGGTGATAACCGCAGGAATAGTGGTGGTTACATATGTAGTAGGTGCACACAATATGGATCTTACTATACATATCTCTGCATGTGTATGTGTAGTTACATACATACATATAACTATATATATATATATATATATATATATACACATATACATATATATATATATACATATATATATATATATATATATATATATATACACACACATCTGTATCTGCATATATGTGTTTGTGTATATGTATCCTAGGGATGCCCTTGTCATGTCAGGTCCTGGTTACGGGATCTGCAACACTTGACAGTGTATTGCAGGGTGGACGTGTTTGGCTGTCGGGTACGGTTAGCTTTAATCGGATTTAAAAAAAAAAATCAAAGGGTTTGTTCATTTTATTTCTGTATACATTTGCTGTTGTACACAAGGGGGACTGTTGGTGGGGATATAAGGACACCAATGAGTGGCCTCACTCATTTCTTACCTCTTTCTGCTGTTCTTCATTGAGGGGGTGTATATATTCTGAGAGCCCTGTTCTCAAACACACCCCCTGCACTCTTACATGCTCCATGTAAGATTAGGAGCTTGGGCAGTGTGCCTCATTACTATGCATAGCTTGCTGCTGTCCTGCTCCTAAATGGATGCCGTGCAGGACTAAACTAGTCCTGCATGGAGGAATAGTAAATTCGGGGGATTTTTTTAAGAATACATGATAAAACATATATATCAAAGTCTGGAAACTGACTCCCGAACTTTTAAATGATTATCAAATGTAATTCTTGATTTTTTTTGAGGGGGTGCCATAAGAAATTTAGCATAAGTTTATTAAATTGATGCATATACAATTTATGAGTTAGTGAGACAATTTGGATATAATATATTTTTTGGAAAGAATCATTTTAATTAAGAAATAGCTATCCTTCATTGTGAAAAAAAAGCTTATTCCATTTCTTGACAAGGAGTTTAAATTTATTAGAATATTACTAAAATTAACATTTATGATTTCATCTACTTTATTAGTTAATGTAATCCCTAAATACCTAACCCTTATCTTTAGCTATATAATTAGCAAACTATATCTTTCTTATTATAATTTTTAAGCAGGATCTTAGTTTTATATTCATTAAATTTAAGCCCAGATATTTTCTGAAAATAAACTATACCATCCAATGCTTGCAATGAATTATGATCACTCAAAGTTAATAAAATATCATCGACAAATAGTTGAATCAGAGCATCAGAGAAGTGCATTGCTTTAATGTTTGAGTTCATTCCAATATAGTTTGCAAAAGGCTCGATGACTAAAGCAAATAACAGAGGAGATAAAGGACAACCTTGTTTCGTACCTATAATAATTTTAATTGAGGAAGATATACTGGACCTAATCTTAACACATGTTAAATAATTTTCATATAGATGTTTAATTAAATGAGTAAACTCCTGCAAAACTCTATATTCAATAACAGCTTGAAACAAATCTATATTCAATCAGAGCTTGAAACAAATAGCCCCAGCAGGCTGAATTGAATGAGGAATTTATATCTAATCTTACTATAGTACTTTGTATGTACTTTACAATTAACGTGAGGATTCTTTTATTATATGTATTCCTATCTTTTATAAATCCAGTTTCATCTTCATATATTAATAAAGGGATCAAATGTTTAATTCTATTAGCATATATATGGCCATAAACATTTTGTAATCAATGTTTAACAGGGATATTGATCTATATGAGGAGCATTCCTTTGGATCTTTATCTGGTTTTAAAACTGAAGTATTAGTGTACATTTCCAAGAAGGAGGGATATTATTATTTTCTTTAAATTATAAACTTTAAACAATAAAGTTAAGGCTTCTCTATGTAGTAATTTGTACATTTCTGGAATTATATCATTTCCAGGTGCCTTATTTAATTTTAATTAATTTTCAATTTAATATCAGATACGGTAATTAATTTATCAATTAACTTAATATGTCATTCTGTCTATTATTGATGTATTTTTTGAAGAAGGATTTTAATACCATTTGTGGTCAGTTTTCTATAATGCTGGTATTCATTAAGGTGAAGTGTTTTCTAAAACATTCTAAAATACCTTCTAAATCATAAACTTTTTTTCTTAGTACCAGGGAAATAAAATTATTTAATCTGATTAGAGTGTATTATCTTCTTAGTTGCATTTGCTATTCATCTTTGATTTGCAGGGTTCATGGAATAAGAAATTATTTTTTCTAAATTAATAGCTGTATGGTGTAGTATCTGTAAATATTTTTTATTTAACCCATCATGTTCATTTTGCAAATTACCTTTTTGCATCTCAACCTTTATATTAGATAATTTCCATTGTACATCCTCAAGTTCCTTATCCCAATATTTTTTATAAACTAAGCTAGGATTTTACCATATAAATAAGACTTCAATGAATCTAACAAAAATATTTCTGAAGTTTCATCAATATGATTTATCTTCAAAAAATTATGAATTTTCTTGGTAAAAAAATCCTTAAAGTCTTTTAATTATGGTATATAGGTTGGAGTCTTGTAAAAAATTTTCCATTGTTTGGGATTCATTATTAAATCAAATGTGATAGCATTATGATCAGATAGTGTTATGCAACTACCTTAAATCTATCCAATTTAGAGGAAATGTTTCTGGAAATATATACCCTATCGAATCTTGACTGAGTACTATGATGATGAGAATAATATATAAAAATAGTGAGTTAGAGTCAGCAAAACCATTTATGGCCATAATATTAAAGGAATTAATAATGTCTAATAATGCTTTTGGTGTGACAGATTTTGTGTGTGTTGTTAGCATTAGTGTCTTCATCTGACAATACATAATTGAAATTTCTTGCAAGTATTAAGTTCCCCTTAGAATACTGTATAATATCTTCAAAGTGATGCTTGACTATTTTATGACCTAACCCTGGAATCCAATATAAGTTAATTACTGTATAAAGTTTGCCATTTAGATTCAAAGATGCTAAGCATAACAAACCAGAATTATCTCAAGTGTTTACAATTTTAGGCATTAAAGCAGAGTTTCTCCACAAAATTGCTACCCCTCTTTTTTGTTTATGATGTGAGCTTACCAAAACAGAATAATTGTTTGAAATTAGTCTGTCTTTATCATTTTTTAATAAATGTGTTTCTTGAAGGAAAACAGATTGACTGTTAAATAATTTTAAATATTTAAAAAGGCTTCCCCTTTTAAAACTATTAAAAACAATAAACATTAACGGAGATACATTTACTACACATATTGTGTTTAACAGTATATTTAGACATGAATAATATTATTTAGAAAATTGAAATAATAGATATAAAGGAGAAAAAGGTTTATACCCTTCTACTGGTAAACTAAAAATAGCATTTTTAGACACCCATGAGTACATACTAAAGTCAACAATCATTAAGAATAAAATAACTAGCTAAATCCATCATGAAGTATAAGACCCCACACTTGAGTAGAGATACCATTGAAATGTACCTTCTAACTCAGTCACAAGACCTGTGACTTGTTCTATCTAAAATATTAAATCTGTACTAAGAATACCAAACACATTTTTATAAATGAATGAATTATAATTATAACATAAAAGCATAAAATTTAGAAATTAAAATGTACAGAAGTATATTATGAAAATTTGTACAGAAGTATATTATGAAAATTAATAGGAATTCTCATATCTATTAAATAATTATATAAAAAAGTGTCCAGAATTTAAGTAAACAGTTAGAAAAAGAGAAGGAAATATGTAGACATGTTGCATGTCTTAAATTATACTACTAAAGCTAAAAGTTACAGTCCACAGAATGATAGAAAACTTTTAATGATATATGCTTGCTTCAGTTCAGTAACTATAAGATAGATCCTTTAACTATCAGGGTATTATACTATTTTTGTGAAAAAGGTCTCATTTAATCTGACAAGCTCCTTGATTTAAAAGAACTGATAAAGGTAATATAGTTTTATTTAATGTTACTATAGACATTTAAGAAGCTAAATACCAAATTAGAAACTATACTGACCAATTTTCCATTTTAAATAGATTAGGATTTCCAGTACTAGTTGGTTGTCATCACCTTTACTCACTAAAAACCTGTATAAACAAAATATCTATCACTTTAGATATTAAACATTTGAGCTGTATCAAGTCTAATAGAGCTTAATAAAATTACTTAAGTTTTAAAACAAAAATTCAATTTATTGAAGAAACAATGCTATTCATGAACTCTAACTGGAGCTTTATCACTTTAAGACTGCAGAAAGCCAAACTATAGAAACATAATACAGGGGTCAGTCATACACATGCCTGTAATGTGGCAATGTCCATTTCCTATCACAAGAGTCGCTGTACAGATAGGACCAATATACAGATATAATTTGATAGTGATAAATTATTCAAGTCAGAATAAGTTAATAATCTTAGGATAATTTCTATTAAAGATGTGTCCATCATATAACAACTTCTATCACCAAGTTGACTTTAGAAAATGCAGTTCTTAAGAATGCACATGCGACTATACTGCAGTATATTTGACCACATTCTTTACCAAGATGAAATACAACTACAAATCTAAGACCACTTTAAGCACATATCTGCTATGGAAAGCAATCACTCTACTTTAGAGACAAAGATTATCTGAGACATTACTTTACACTCCTCTTGAAAAATTGCTATACAAGACTTCAAAAGATTTACATAGCTCGGCTGTAATATGCAAAGCTATAAGCCTTTTTTCCTGTGAATTAGAATGTCAGGTCTAACTCTTCACTATTACTTTAATGAATAATCTACAAAAAAAATGATTATCAGAGTTGACTCTTATGACATTAACTATAAGGACAGCTGATTTAAGTGATTGTCTGCTCAGCCCACTGATTACTTTGCTACTTTTGAATGTTGAAGCAAAGAGGTAGCATATCTGGAACAATTCTAACACTGAGTAATATTTTCTGGATATATTCAACATGCACCGATGTACATTAATCATCCAAGAATTGTATGTATACATTTGACTTGCCTAATGTGAATTGAATATAGTGCCTAAGTCACAGCCAAAAATGGTCTAAAGACCAGTTCAGTTATCCAGGTAAGAACAGTAAAATGACAGTTAACTAGTCTGGTCTAAAACTAAAGAAATACTGACAGAGACTTGACAATGCAATGTCACTGCATGTTACTTTTACTTAGATAATTTTCATTCATGCTAGACAGATATGATAATCTTAATCATGTAACCATCAGACCTCAATTTTAAAAACAAGTCAATGTGTGCTAAAAGGTAACTTGGAAGTCTGATCAAGATTGCAAATGCTTAAAATTATTGTATGGAAAAACTACACCCACCTTCTCAGCAGTGAGATTACTATCACAATGAAGAACAGGAAAATAAATGCTTTTTTGTTTCCCAGAAGATCATGTTTTCTTTCTCTGAGCATTCAGATATGGCAAAACATAACTAAACTGCTAAGAAAAACCTAATGAGAAGTTAATATTAGTGGTTTATGTATCAACAAACTTTAGAACCACACAATCAGTAATTGTATACACTGGATGTGTAGCAATCAGTGCAAATGAAATCGTGTTAACCAAAATGGAAAATTGCAGAGCACCAAATTAGAAGGTCACAAACACAAAGGTTTAAGCACTTGGTTATTTCTTTTCCTAATCTGCTTTGCAAGTGATTTCTAGATTACTGATAAATAAGAGTCCAGGGATTATTAAACTAACAAATCAAAAGCAATATGAGCAACAGTTAGCATAAACGTCTCTCAGCACACGAGGGTTTATGTCTACCAGTAAATGTTTTAGGCTAGGTAACAAGACCATGCTTGTCTCATATTTCAGTCATCCACCAATATAATTCAACCCATCCAGATACATACTGACTTCAGAGATATGCAATTATTTTTCTGATGAACATGAGAGATGCATCCTTTCTGAGAAACTACCAGTGACATTAAATACTTGTCAAAAATGTCCATTAATTACAGCTGTACAAGTGTTTACTAGTTATTGACTACTTTTAGTTCTCTCTCTGAGTTTACCCAAATTAACCTTGACTTTCAGCCAATTACCAAAGACAATTCCAAGCTTGCTATTTAGAAAATACAAGTTGTCAGGAAATAAGTTCTACTAACTAACTAAAGCAGTGAAATCTATCACTCATTATTTGTGATTTTGTACTTGACTCTTGGAAAAATAAAATGAGCGCTATGACCCATATTTAAAAATACACCCATCACATTGTGAAATGTACAAGTATCTGCAACTGGAGTTACTCTTTCTTTTATTGAAAATTAATGTAATTAAAATATCTCTTTGTGTAGGGTCTATGACATGGTGTTGAAAAGGCCTTTCATTGAATGGCTTAATAATTAAAAACTGCATTAATAGAAGATGATTTTGTGGGGGGCTGTGCCTCTCACATCCCCTGCTAAATATATATATATATACCAACTCCGAAATAGCACTACAGTGAGGAAAAGGCAACTTTTCTGATCTTCACTGTACCACAGTCTCACAAAAGTGAATTCTAGTAACACAATTTTCAATTATAAAGCTGTTCAATGAAAGGCCTTTTCGATGCCATGTCATAGTCCTGTTTATCACATTGTCACCAGAAGATATTTGTATGCAACGTATGCTTGATGTCACAGTCAGATCCACATAGCATATCAATCGTGGTGTCATTTGCATGCCATATCAAAGCTGCTAGGCACACCGATCACTCTGAGTGCTCCCCTTCCTCTGCTAAATGACCGGTAAAGCACCTTTACAAAACAAAGCTAAAAAATCCCATTAAAAGGGATGACTTTTACAATAAATATTGGATTTATTACAGAAGCTTTGTGGTTTTGTTTAATGATATTAAGCCCCCAAATGTACAGTAGCAAGGTCTGCCCAAATCCCACCTCACATCCAACAACAAGTGACAATTTACTAAGTTTATGAATAAATATCATGTAGTTTTACTTGTCCAGATGATTATTCATCTTGGATTGTCAACATGTGAGACGTGAATATTACAGATTTTATTTTTATTTATTTTACGTTTGTTGGCCGGGATAGTCCGACTGGATACATGTCCATTTTCAGCAGAGGCCCAGGGAGAAAATTTCCAAGGTAAGCAGTTAAGAATACAGATACAAAATTACATATTACGAATAGAATATTTACAGTGATTACATACGTAAACAAGTTAAACAAGTTCCACAGGTTATAGTTAATCCAGAGTGTAAGTCAGGATCAAGTCACACAGTTAAGCCAATTAACAGTTTTTACTCATTCTAGAGGTGAGTTAGCCAGGTTTGATACATTGACATAGCCAATTAAGTGTCAAATGTTGCTTAAGTCTTGTCTTAAATTGACCCAGGGTGGAAAGTAAAGTAATAACAGCTGGAAGAGAGTTCCAGGATCTACTTACAGAGTTTGCAAAGAGAGAATCACCAGCTGTGTTATTAATTTTGCTAGTCTGAATTAGTAGTCTGTTAGAGGATCGAAGCGATCTAGGGTTGTTATAAGGGGTGATAATATTTTGAAGTGCAGAAGTATTGTCCGGATTATAGAGGATTTTATAGGCCATAATCAGTTGGTTATACAGGATTGGGTTGGGTAGTTCAAGTCACCCAAGCTGGTTTAGATTGATACAATGTCCTAAAAGGCAGCCCAGTGGCAAATCTGGCAATGTGGTTGTAGCAAATTGAGAGTTTAAGGACAGACTTGTTTACATTAGAGAGTAGAGGGGATGCATGCAGAAGCATTGAAAGAAGATGAGAGCGAGCTATGGCTTTTTTAGCTGGAGGGGTTAGGAAGGCTTTTATTCTGTAAAGTGACCCTAGCTTTTTATTGATGGTTTTGATAGATTGGTTAACATGTAGGTCAAATTTTAGATCTATAATGACACCTAATAGTTTTGTAGAGGGGTCAGGGGAGACTATTGTGCCATCATTTGCATTTATGGTAAAGGTGAATGCAATAGACCTATGTGTTGGTGAGAAAAACAGCATTTTAGTTTGTTTGGGATTTAGGATCAGATGACGATCAGAAAGCCAGTTTTCTATTGTATTAAAGGTGGTCTGGGTAGCTGACCATAACTCTGTTGGAGATGTGGCCGAGCAAATCAGGGTGGAGTCATCAGCATAATGGATACAGCTGACTTTTGGGATGATAGTATAAAGGTCATTAATGAAGATGGAGAACAGCAGGGGCCCTAGTATAGAACCTTGTGGTACTCCAAGGGTATTAGGTAGGAGGTTAAAGACTTTGTTTTGCCAAAGGACAGCCTGCTGTCTACCATTCAGGTAGGATTGAAACCACTGAAGGGCTTTAGTATCTAGGCAGAATGTTTGCAGGGTGTGGATTAAAAGTTGGTGACCAACCATGTGGAATGCCTTGGAAAGATCCAAGAAGAGGGCTGAGGGTATACAATTATTGTTGTGATTATGGTTTATGGTGCTGGCAAAGGCTAGGAGGGCTGAAGTAGTGCTGTGGTGAGGTTGGAAGCCATGTTGGTTGTCTGCCATAAGGTGATTCTGGATTAGGTGGTGCATCAGTTGTCTATGAATACATTTTTCCATAATCTTTGCAAGTGGAGATAGTATAGCTATTGGTCTATAATTGGATAATTCAGTAGAGTTGCCTCTTTTGTGAAGTGGGATTACATAGGATATTTTCCATATGGTGGGAATTTTAGCTTCTGCTATGGTTCAGTTGATTAGTATTGAGATGGGGTAAGCAATAGCATCAGCTGATTTTTGTAGACAGTCGGCAGGGAGTTGATCAGCAGTAAGTGTTGTGGGTTTTAATTTTTTGATCAAGGTACGGATAAGTGAAGTGGTGACTGGCTGGAAGCTGAACAAGAGTAGGTTTCTAGGGGTGGTACCTTCAGGGCCAAAGGAGCTAGGAGGTAGTTGGCTAGCTAGGGCTTGAATTGTCTCAGTAAAGAATCGGTTAAAACTGTCTGAGGCATTCTCAGGGGGTTTATCAGAAGTAGCAGTGGGGATAGGGTTTGAAGTTTGTCCAGGATATAGTAGTTTATTTAAACCTGCCTCAAACCTCTGAGGGTTATTTTGATTTATTGTCTGTAAATTACAGTAGTATTGCTTTTTGTCTTGAAAAATGGATTTTTTAGTTGCATTCCTAGATTGCCTGTATTTAATGTGATATCGGGGGTCTTTAAAAAAAAAAAAAAAAAATAGAAAGCTTCTGGCAGAAAAACCACTTCTTGTTGGATAAAAAATCTTCAACTTTAATCAGTTCCGACTGCAACTGCTACACCAAGTAAACCCAGAAAGATAGCATAAAATAACAAGTAGCATAAAGCGCTTTTCGTCGACCTAAATAGGTTGACTTCTTCAGATACTGAAGAAGTCAACCTATTTAGGTCGACGAAAAGCGCTTTATGCTACTTGTTATTTTATGCTATCTTTCTGGGTTTACTTGGTGTAGCAGTTGCAGTCGGAACTGATTAAAGTTGAAGATTTTTTATCCAACAAGAAGTGGTTTTTCTGCCAGAAGCTTTCTATTTTTTTGTTTCCTTGGTTTGTGGACATTTTATTTTAGATATCGGGGGTCTTTAGTAGAATGCCATAAAGCCCATGCTTTGTTTCTAAGGGTAATTTTGAGTTTGGACTCTTTAGAAAGCCATGGTGGAGTTTTTGCCTTTGTTCTTTTCCAGCAAACAGGTGCATGCAAATCAAGGATCTCAAGGAATTTGTTGTTAAAGTATACAACTTCTTCCTCTAAGGGGAAGTGTTTTAAAATGGACCAATTACACAAGTCTAGTTCTTGCTGGAATTTGGCAGGGTGAAAGTTTTTTTTTGTTTCTAACCATTCTGAGTAGGGGTTAATGGCTTTGTGCTTAATTATATATGCAAGAATCGCTTAGGTCATCAGGGAGGGTCTCAGAGGTGTACAATTGGGGGGTGACTATTTATGAGTACCCAGTCAAGTATGCTTTATTTTTAGTTAGGTTTACCTATCCTGGTAGGGGAGGTTATGATTTGTGTAAATGCATGCAAGTTAATATGGGTGTTTGGGGATTCTGAGGAACAGGTGCCCCAGTCTATGTTAAAATCTCTGAGTAGTAGGGTTTCCTGGGGGTAGTGACATGATGGTCAGAGAAGGGTATCTTCAAGTGTAGATATATTGTTACCTGGGGGAATGTACATACAGATGGTATTGATGCATTTATTTTTATTAAGTTGCAATTTGGTGGCAAGAATCTCTGAGTTATTAATCTGAGGTGGCTGTATTACATCTATGGTGACATTCAACTCAGATTTAGAGAGAAAAGCTACCCTTACCCTCTTCCTGGAAACCCGATCCAGCCTGTGTATGTTGTACAGATAGATAAAGCCGTAATTAAAATTACCGTCTTTATGCACACTTCTATATTTATTTTACACATGGTTATTTATTTTTGCCAAGATATATATGGCATTAAATATTGCAGCAGATTTCCTCAGTTTATTCTACAAAATTAGACTATGTATATTGTTGATGAGCTGTTTCCTGGTAATGTCTGTAAGTCCACATATGTCCAGTGGCCATTTTAGCATTTATCTGAGTCATGGGTCAAGTATAAACTTACTTCAGATACTTTTAACATTTTAATAAAAATGAGCGAGATGTGCATTTTTGGACAGTGTTTAGTAAAATAACAGCCCCTTGTATTGTAGTATTTATAAACAATGATTGTTGCTACATAGGACAGTTTGCTAACTTTTTTAAAGAGGAGCTGCTGTGTCAGCAACTAAATATTTAATTTTTCCAGTTGAGTAATAGTAATTCAGCCATTGTTTGAGTAACGGAAACACAACTAAAGTATGATACATAAAAGATCTGTGCATGAATTAACTATCATTCTTCAAATTTAAACTTTACTGCACTATAGTCCTTAATAATGAGACATCTGTATAAAAACGGCACCAGTACAGCTAGCTGTAGTTACAGCAGAATTGCAGAAATGAAACAGTGATTAGCTTTAGGCTATTATATCATCAGTATGACTACAATAAAGCAGTGTTTAAACAGCCACCAATGTATAGCTTAAAAGCCTTATAAGACAATATTTAAGGAAATCAGTCTGTATATTACTTCGTATATCTAAATACAATAAATTCAAGAATGTTATTGTAGCATGGATTATAGTTTGCTAATGGCATTGCTTATTTTTATCTTCTCTTGCTTATTTGTAGTGCATGCTTAAGAAATTTTGCTGCCTTTCTCCTCTGAATGCAATCATTATTACCTTATTTTTAGAGGTTATATGAACAAATAAAGAAACCCAGTATGCATATCTAAATAATAATGTAGAAAATGTCGTAATCATTGTAGTGTTTTTTGTTTCAAGTAGAGTAAATACTGAATTCTAAAACATTGTGAATTGGAAACTTATTTAAAACCACATTATTAAGTGCGCACATCTCTTAAATCTATCAATGATTGTAAGTAATTGTAGTTTTGAATAGAAAACTAGAAGTGATTAGATCTGTAAACCCATTAACATTTAAGAATCATTCTAAATAAGTGCTCTCTCTTTAAAATGGCATAAGCAGTCACTGCTCATATATAATCGTTAACCCCAAGAAATACAAGAACAGAGCCGACCACAGACTGCCGCATGTTCACATATTCAGTAGACTAAATTATAATAAAAAAACTGTGGAACAAAGCTGAGAGATTCATATATTCTTAATATCTCTGATGGAAGCCAAGAATGATGTAACCCAACATTTGAAATGTTTAACTGAATAGCGTGAAGATAGAATGAAAGAAATGACTTTTTCCTGTCAGAAAAATGAGATATCTTTAGTCAGTGGGAAATACTCAGTCTAAATAATTGTATTTTAATATCATAATATGGTTCCTCATCTGTGTCCTACCTAAATAAATATAATTGGAAGAACAAAAAAGAAAAGCAAGCATCCAATAGTCTTCACCACTTCAAAAATATACACCCCTTAATATTCTCCATAAAATAAGTATATATATATATAATGTATACATATATATGTATATATATATATATATATATATATATATATATATATATATATACATATATATATATATATATATGTATACACACACACATACTTCCAACAAATCACAGCTAAGAGTTTGAAAGTACTAGAAACCTTATTTCTAAAAAGCTCCAATAAATATAAATCATTTATCTTTCTTAAACAAGTCTTGTAAAGAGGTAGAAGAAAATAAAAAATGACAATATTACTCATTAATTTTAGTAATATTATAGATTAAAACGTTATGATAGGATCTAGTAAATTATGCAAAACTAATAAAATATATAGACTAGAAAAGATGAATTAATATTCTTTTACCTTGTTTGTAATTTGAACATGTGATCCATTGGAGAGTATCAGTTGCAAGTGTGATAACAGTATAAAGTTCTTGTTTGAGGAATTAATAGTATAAAAAGGACTATTTTAAATTAGTTAAAGGAATGAAAAGACAAAACAAATGCTTTATTTGTCCTTTAATTGCTTCTTTTTCTTTGCTTCAACAGTTGTCCCATTTTCTGCCCGTCTCTTCAATGAACCGGGGCTGTAATCCATATCTTCTGATAGTTATAAATTGTTGCTAGATGTTAAAAAAGAAATAGAATCCAGTGTATCAAATGTTTTGGTTCCCTCAGGGAGAAAAACTAAGTCTTTCTGGAAATAAATGAGTTTTAACTTATTTCTTTAACTCCTTTATTACAGACATGAGCTCTTTTCTTCTCAAAATAACTGTAGAGGAATAATCATGGACAAATCTTATGAAGTGGTCCTTATATTTGACAGGAGAATTTGACCAAACTGTCTTTAAGACAAGTTTTTTATCTTGGGAAGAGAAGAATTTTACTATTACAAATCTTGCTTTGTATTTTGCTTTGATGGCAGACATGGGAGCTGCTAGGAACCTGCATGCTCTTTCAATTCCAAATGAAAGGGATGCAGTTAACTTCAGGATGTCTGGAATCCAGGTTGTACGGAAATTCACCATGTTGTCTCCTCCAGATTTCTCTGGAAGACCATAAATGTGAAGGTTATTTCTTTGAGATCCGTTTTCAAGATCATCAATCTTGTGTAACAAGGAAGTATTTTGTTTTGCCAGAAATTCTACTTGTTGGTCTTCTTGCTTAACTCCTCCCTCAATATCATTTAATGATTCTTCAATGCTGCTAATCTCAGTTTTCTGATGTAACACAATCTCCTGTAGTTGTTCCATCTGATTTTACACTCTTCTTTGAAAGTGCCTAGTTTATTGTTCATTTTGTCTATTTTTATTGATAGAGCATGTATACTACTGAGTAATTAATTTCTTTCTTAAAGGATACATCTTGAGAATTGTTTTTAGAATAACTCACTGAAGAGCTGGCAGAGTTGTTTTACTTGTAAATTACATGAATTTGAAAAAAAAAAGTTTATCTGATTGTTAAACAGTTAAGCAAGCTGATTCTTAATGAATATTTTCAGCCATAGCAAATTCCAGTTATACATTCACAAAGAGATGTCAAAGAAGCCAAAAATGCTAATAATATAATGGATTACAATAACATTTATAACAACATAGGGGTGCAAGAAGTTTTGTAAATTACATGAATTTGAAAAAAAAATGAAAACTCAACATAATATATATATATATATATATATATATATATATATATATATATATATATATATACACATATATCAAGGATCGTTAGTAGATGAAGGATAGCACAAATATATAGTCCAGATTCTTAAGTAGATGAAAATTCCTGTCAGAAATATATTTACAACAGGAGAGCTAAGAAAGAGTGCTGTTAGCCTGATGCCATTTTGGCCACACTCCCTTTCAATGTCCATTTGTGGCCTTATCTTCTAGAATTGAATTGCATAGCATATTCCAATCTGATTCAGATAACTTGAAGTTAAAATGAGAATGCAAAAACAGGACATGAAATCTCTAAATACAGATGGAAATGAATAAGAATATTTGGAAAGTTTAGAATACCCTAAGACTATAACCACCACTGAATTCGGAGGATTCATGACTTTATGTATGCACATCATCAGAATGAGCCAAAATAGACCTTACTTATCATTAGACTTTTTTTCATAAAGAAGTGAGGTTTCAATGACAATGTAATGATTATTCAACACCATGAAAATTATTTGTTGAACTATTTGTCAATGATTTGCTATTTGTGTGCATGTTCTTTATCAATGACAACAAGCTACCACTTTTGCTAATTCTGTGCCAACATGATCGACTACAAAGTGGGTTTCTTTGATATAATGTTCCCTGACTATTCCTGTTGAAAGATGATCTAAATGCTCTTCTCCCTAACTTGTTAGGAAACATTTATTTATTTTTTTTTATTAAAACACACATCAGCATCCTATTTGTTAATTGTATGTGATATGAGGCTCCTTTCTAAGTTTTGTATATATTTTTTGGAAAATAGTTTTGGATTTATTTTCCTTAAGCCTACATATTTTTTTTTTACTTGCTCTGTAATAAAATAAATAATTTTGTTTTAATTATGAGGAGATTCTTCTATTGACTCACTGCTGTAAAATAATTTAGTTTTAGTTTCCTGTTCATCAAATACACTTTACCATTCTTCTTTAATGCAAACCTTTAGTACCTTATATACTGAACAACAGCCAACATCTACACTGCTGTGTGCTTTATATTTCCTATATAAAACATCACAAACATGATCACAATATTTATTTCAGAAATATTTTAGATTCCTCCAGTTTTTTGCTAGTTCAATATTTTTGATGCATTAGTAAATACAGTTTTTTGTAAATACATGCTTTGTACAAAATAGCTGAAAATATTGAGATTATAAAAGTTTAATATAACTGGACAATCACCAGTATAATTCTAGCTCAGATAATTTTAGCAAAAACATGCTACTTATTTGCTCACTATAACCACAGGATTACAAGTCACCCCTTTCCTAGATACATCATATTGCTATTGTTCTAACTGTTGACAAAAATATCTCGAGTGAAAGTGGTCTAGTAGTTTGAAATGCAGAAAATCCATTTGGTAAGAATAACTTTTTAATATTTATGTTTGCATAAAGAAATTGGTTATATGTACTGTTGTTGCAGTTTCCTGATAGCAAGTTTTATTATCTTTACTTTTTTAATAATGGCTGACTGATGTATGTTTCAGTTCTATACAGCACCATGCAGGATTTTAATATCCTTGTTTACTAGTTTCCTAATATGACTGTTAAGTACTCTAGTAGTCAATACCAACAATTTAGATTAAAGTTGTTTATCTTCTGTTGACCAGTTTAGTCAATTAGGATAGCGGTCGATTTTTTCAGGGGAGATGAGAGGTGGCATTTATACCACCAGGGTAAATTTGATCAGCACATCAGGGAACTTCTACTCTTTTTGATAGGTGCCATGGGATCTTTCACATCCATCCGAGCTACCAACAGATAAAGCAGATGGGACCATGGTTTTATGTCTCATTCAAAGAATGATGCATTCTGGAGTGCATCCCCTTCCCCACATGATGCACTGCAGTGTCGGCAATAAATCTACCTGATTTAGGAATCCACAGCCTTCTGCACCAAAGGTGAGCTACCTGTTGTACTACTAACAATACATATACATAGTATATTAGCCGCATGACAAGTAACATCTAAAAGGCTATGGTGGGCATGTTTACATTTGCAATAGTCAGAATTAGATCTTATGTGCATTATGACTACCTATAAAGTGGATCTGTTGTGGTACAACTGTTTCATATTAAGCAAAATAGTGGTTCTACTGTTATAATAAATAATGATGTACATTCTTAACATACACTACTTCTTTGACTACAATAAACAAATGCAGAAAATCAGTTCAGTCTCCCTAAACAACCATTTTGAGTTATTAATGTATCTAGAAAGCAGACTTTTTAAATAAAAAGAAATATCAAAACATAAAAAGAAAAATCTCTGTCATCAGAAGTGTGTCATAATTTATCAATTGATTAAACTCTTTTGATCCTCAGAGTAAATTACAACAGTAAAAATATCACCTAAATACCTAAAATCTCAATCACATGATCTGCTAGCACTTGACAACTTCCATGCTGCAAATTAACATGGCATTTCATTACACACCGATTAGACAACACTGTTACTACTTAAAAGGCTTTAGTCTTCCTTAAATTAATAATAAAAAAAATGAAAGCGAATATTAACAAGTAATAATAAACCACTATTGAAAACTTTTCTTATAACTTTGCCTTTCCAAAACTAACAAACCATTAATACACACTTTCACATTTATTCCTAAGGCAAAAGTAGTGCCAGTAAGAGTTGTCAAGGTAATTCCCTTGTCTTTACATGTACTATCCACTGGCTACTGAGGGACTACCTCTAACAAAAAAAAAAAAAAGATTTTTTAAAAGCAGTTCAGACTTTTCAAGTGTGCATTTATATGGCTGCCTGCTCCTAATCACATACTCATACTGATGCATCTTCTTTTTCATAGCCTTTTCAGTTTCCCTAAGTAAAATGTATGGCAGGATGAATGCTGACCAGCACACACAACCACTTTTGTGTTGCAATCTAAGCTACCATTTAGAGCTAAAACTCTAGGGTGATTTGCTGCAGTAATATTACTAGCTTCATATATAAATCTACACAAGTCCCACATTTAACAATTTTCTTTTTAGCTTTGTGGCCATTCGTGGTCTTGTTCTGTCTTCCTTCAAAGTACTTACTCCTTTTAAATACACATCGATGGGTTCCACCCAACAGAGTTGTCAAATCCAGTGGCTCAAGCACATACTTCAAATTTGCAAATCATATTTCTTTAACTCCATTTGCTCTACTATTAAAATCACAAACTATAGCTTCATGATATTTATATATTTATTTTATTCAAACTATTTGGATATCTAACAAACATTATGGAAAGCAAGTTATGAACATATTTAGGATACTAAGGATAAGAATATGAAGAACACTTTGTATAAGCATACAACTGTCTGCCCTTATCCCTAAAACTTTGTTTGCTTTATTGGGTAAAATAAAAAGAATCCATGGGGAGGTCAGTGGGAAACTTTTTCAATATAGGGAGTTGATATGTCAACTCACTTTCAATGCCACTGTACCTAAAGGTATGAAGGACCACATTTCCATTAACTGTATTTAAAAAAAATATGATTATTTTTAAATCAAAGGATGATTTTTGTTTAATGACAATTAAACTTATGGTTCAGTATTTTATATTATTAAATAGTCCACATAATTATGAGGCATGTGATTTAAGAACTTTGTTTACCAAGTTACAATTGGTGCACATGTGAAATGAGGGTTGATATGCATGATGTTTTAATCAACAACACTCACTCATAGTTTTTTTCTAGACACAAATTTTATTTGACAACATTTTGGTATGTTCTGTATGTGTAAGTCTTTTTTTTAACATATAGTGCCACAAATTTATCATTCATATTTATTACATGTTATATGGTAACACAAGTTAGTAACATGACCAATGAGGATTCTACACGTATGATGGTTGTTGATTATTCAGTTCTGATGAAGTATGACATTCTATGTTGTATATGTTTGGATGAAAGTGCTAAACTGAAAATAAATTATTTGAAAAGCACCATTGAAATACTGTGGTGTTTTATCCATTTTGCTGAAATTCCTTTTGGATTATTTTATTTAGTCATTTGATATAGGAATTGGTGGTGTTTGTTGATTTTATATATATATATATGTATATATATTTTATATATATATGGTTCTACCTGACATAGTCGAAACCACACAACACCGACAACCACATCACCGACACCACATATTCGACAGTCCATAAACACGAAACCACACATAACCGACAACGAAATAACCGACGGTACACAAACACGAAACCCCATACACTGCACACACCACAATAACAATTAAAAACAAAACACATCCCCATTCCACAAACCACACACACAACACAAGCACACCAAAATCCTTACAAGCCCACACTAAACCTTACCCTAACCCTAAGGTCCGTCACTATCGCACACTTACCTACCCGCTCCCTAACCCTAACTCACTTAACCCGCCCTATCGCTCCCTAACC